>NC_081397.1:17500-317500 GCF_030684315.1 Stegostoma tigrinum | reverse complement strand
CATTGTATCCTCCACTATCAACATCCTGAAAGCTACCATGAACCACAAGCTGAACTGGACTCACCCAATAAATGCAGTGGCAACAAGAGTAGGTCTAAGGCTATGGATACTGCAGCAAGTAACTTACCTCCTGATTTCTCAAACCTGTCCAAAATCTCCAACATTTAAGTCATGTGTTAGTGCTGCTCCAACTGCACACGGCAAGCGAGATACTATCCATGAAAAAGCTGCTCCTGTTTAATTGGCACCACATTCACAAACATCCACTCTCTCAAACATAAAATTAGACAGCACCTTCCAAACCCACAACTACTTCCATCTTGAAAGACAACAGCAGCAGGTTCACGGGAACAGCATGATCTGCAAGATCTTCTCCAAGCCACTCACCATCCTGACTTGGACATATATTGGCCATTCAGCCTGTGTCAATCCGTGAAAATCCTGCAATTCCCTTACTACCGGCAATGTGGGTCGACCTACAGCTCAGAGATTGCAATGGTTCAGGAAGGCAGTTCACTACCACCTTCTCACGCGCATTTTAGGAGGGCCAATCAATGCTCAGACCAGTCAGTGATGCCCACACCCGGCATTTTTTTTTCTTTGAAAAGTCTGCATCATTCTTGCCCAGTAACAAAGACTGTCCAAATTCTCTTAAAACATCCAGTTGTGAAACAAAGCATAGACTGGCTCATCATTTTGAAGAGCATCGATGTATTGCTTGCAAAAAAGACCTTGAAATTCCTGTTGCCTGACACTTTAATACACCACCTCGTTCCCAGTCCAACATCTCTGTCTCTGTCTTGCTGTAGAGTTCCATTGAAGCTCAACACAAGCTAGAAGAACAACACCTCATCTTCCACTTGGGGACCCGGCAGCCCTCCAGACTTAATATCGAGATGAATATTTTTTGTGCCTAAACTCTACCCCTCACAAGGCCTTGTTACCACATACCCTGCCATTATCCACCACCTACTGTCAGCCACTAATAGTCCCCATTAACTACTATTCAACCTCCCAGCCTGATCGTCAACAGCTCTGACCAAATATTCTTCTCTCTGTTAGGCTCTATCCTATCATTTATTCCAAACCCCATCACACTCTCCTTTTGCTTCTGTATATAAACTGACGTTTCCCCGGCCACCATCAGTTTTGCGTAAAGGTCACGGGATCCAGAATGTTAATTTTGTTTCTTTTTCCTTTGAAGATGCTGCCACACACAAAACCCCTCCAGGCCATTTGGTCCAACAAGTCCCCATCGCCCCTCTGAAGAGCAGACCCAGACCTATTCCCCTACCCTTTATATCTCGTGCTTAACCCACCTAACCGAAACATCCCTGGGCACCACGGGCAATTTAGCACAGCCAACCCGCCTAGTTTGCACACCTTTGGACTGTGGGAGGAAACCGGAGCATTCAAAATTATAGTCTAACGTTTATTCTATATGAAAACAGGAAAGTAGTTTATATGAGCAGTTCAAAACATTAGCATATAGTTCACATTTATGCACCTAATTTGCAGCAAACTTCATAGAATCATCATACAATCCCTAGAGTGTGGAAACAGACAATTCAGACCAACTAAAAGCCCACACCGACCCTCTGAATAGCATCCCACCAGACACATTGCACTGCCCTGTCCCTTTGTCACACACAACCCAGAGCAGCGCATGCGTGAGGCCCTCCCCCTGCGCTGCCATTGAGTGGCATTTACTCAGTGAGTGGAAGAGGTTTGTTTGAAACAGACCGCAATGGAGAGACCAGCGCCCAGGGAAGCGAGGGAGCAGCAGGCTCCTTCCGGCAGCGCATCGAGATGTGAGTCTGGGACACAGAGGGGGGCTCCGAGACCGGCATTGATTCGGGCTCAGTTCAGGGAGAACCCGGGGACTGTTGGTAAGAGGCCGAGCGGAGCAGGAACTGGTCCCGGAACTTGGAGAGAGAGCGGCCTGGGGGCAGGGAGAGAGAGGCCTTTCTCGGGCTGTGTGTGGGCCTGCTGAGGGAGACACAGCGGCAAGAAGCTGCTGGGGGTCAGTCTTGTGGTATTTTTTATCCTCTTAGCATTGATGGAAATTCATCGATTAACTTCTGTTTCACGCTGTTTTTAGATACTGTGCCGTGAACAGTGAAAATATTGCCAGACTTTCTGTATAACAAGGTGTAGAACTGGATGAAGACAGCAGGCCAAGCTGCTTGTCCTGCTATGTTCGTCCAGCTCTACGCCTTGTTATCTCGGATTCTCCAGCATCCGCCGTTCCTATTATCTCACATTTTCAGGATTTTACAGGAAGCGTGTATTCTCTCTTCCTCCAGGCAAATACTGGAAGGACCTGGATGTTATCATATTTCCTCGGTAGAAAGCCATGTGTGACTAGCTGCTTCTAACAATCAGCAGGTATGTAGCCCATTGACATTGACACCGGTTTTGAAGATGGATAGACTGAACGGTCATCTGGAACAGACACTCGGGAACAGCATTAAATCTGCACTGACTAAGGGCATTTTCAAACTTACAATCAAGACAAACAAATAGATCATGCTGTAACATAGTGGCAACAGCCATACCTCAGTTCAGTGCAGAAATGGGAAGAAACTGCTCACTGAGAGGACAAGAGTTACTAAAATGGATGAAACACGTTTATATGAAGCTTATCAGTAAATGAGAAGGACAGAATTAATTCTTTGTGGAATAATTCTAACCCTCTGACTCACACACACACACACACACACACACACACACACACACACACAAACTCTCACTGTCCAAAGGTGCATGTTGCAATGTGGAACAACCAAACGTTCTGTACATGCTGCGAATCATAGAAAATGGTACATTCAAAGTGATCTCCCCAAACAACCTCAAGTTATAGAAGTGTGCAGCACAGAAAAAGGCCCTTTGGCCCTTTGGGTTTGCGCCAATGAAAAACAGCTAACGACACTAAACCCAATCAGTCAGCATTCTATTTCTACGAATGTATCGAGGCTGCAGAGGAACTGCTGTCCCCACCCTTATCACAACATTATTCTCCATTTCTTCACGTTACAGGATTTAACATTGCTTTTAATTTTTCCTTCAGTCCAACAAGAAACATTATACATCTCCTTTCATTTTGTTTTCAAATTTCTACAAAGGGTTTGAAGTTACTCTCGACCTTCCCTAGTACACTCATGTTAGTTTCCATGTTCTTCTCTGTTGGATGCCAGTCACATGAGCAAAATTTGGAATAAACGTTCAGACCAGGGACTGACCAATCTAGAATAAACGCAGAATCAGAGACTGACAAAGGGAGAAATGCCTTCACTTTTAGGCCCTGACTCTGAGGGGATTAGATGAAGACTCATTCATGTTGAGCAGTAGAGATTAGAAAAATCAAACACACTCCTGCAACTTCTGAAAGTGATGTGTTCATTTTAAAAAGATACTCATGCACTGTGAAATACAATGACAAATAATGAGAAGCAGATTGACAGATAATACCAGAGACTGAATAAAGTACTGATGAAAACTCACTTCATCCATGCTGACATTCTGGTCAAGAGACTGAGAAAGAGTGGACATGTTTCTGCGAGAGTCAATGTATGAAAAAGCTGTTTTACAGTACATGAATCTTATGAGGAGTATCAGATCATGACATGACATGAGCTAGAAACACAAGGAGACATACAGAAACAGTCAGTGTGACTTGAATCAGTAACAGTCTTTAAAGATATATTGACGAGGAGCATGCAAGAAAACTCGCTCACAGCCAGTCATTGAATGACGAAAGGAAGATAATGAAATTTATCCTTACACAGATTTCCAGATATGGACAAATGTAAACTGATGCACAAACTCACCAATCACAACAGAGAGGAGATTTGGTGTTCGATGTTTATTTGTTACATTGTCTAGTTATGATTGACAAAGTCCACTGTGCACTCAAATTAAAAGGAAAAAACTGAGATTGAATGCAACGAAATTAAGCCTCACTGGTAAGGACAAATGTCAGTGCAAAATTAATCCCTCAATCATACAGGGTCAGTGAATATCTGCAGAGTTTATGCTGCATTCAGATACAAAACCACAAATGAACAGGAAAGGAGAATGAAATCCATATACAGCACCTGAGACTGTTGCAGACATCGCAAAGCTGGCACTCCAGCTATTCAAAGGCTGATAACTACAGAATTAATGTCAAGTTGGCACTACCAGATAGACACTAGGAGTGAGTGGAAGAAGCTCACATTCTCACCAAATACTGGAAACTAGTATGCGGAATAGAATGTCCCAGTGCAAGCACAATGGGCAGAATGGTCTACTTCTGCACTGCACCTCATCCTGATTCTGATCCTGGTGATGAAGGAAATGACATTCTGTTGTTTAGAGTATTAGTATAAATATATAACGTAGAAATAGAAAGATAGTTGCAGAACATAACTCTCTTTATTGAAAGAGCACTAAAAATGTCCAACAGAAAATGAATCTAAATACCTCATTGATACTACAGAACCCAGAAAAAAGATCCCGTACTGACACACAGAACCAGCATGCGGGACGTGCGGTATAGAAAACCGACACTCAGCACGCAAACTAGAAAACGTGTTACTGATTCAGAATGGTTCTCAGAGGAAAGCAGCCCCACTTCTATGACCCCTCCTAGATCCTGCCAACTGACAGTAAATGCAGAAGAGATTAATAGCCTGTCTGGACACCTCAATAGCTATGTCAGAATGTATCTCTCAGTCAAAGAGAATATTACTGGTTGCCAGAGAATCAAGACACATTGATACACAACAGTAAAAACTGACAGGTACAGATTGATATCTATGAAGACTCGTTGACATTCCAGAAACAGACAAAAGAAAGCTGATGTTGAAACTCGCATTCACATGGCAGGAACTGATGGGTACAGATTTATCATGACATTCGTATTCAAACAGCAGGAAATGACAGGCAAGGACTGATCATTTTTCTTGCCCATTTACACAGCATAAACTGACTAGGAGAGAATGATAAATTTATTTCCACATTCAAAACCCAGAAACTGACAGGTACAGGTTGATAATTGATAACTAATAACTGACAGGGAGTGGTGGAGACATATGCTCACACATTTATGTTGCAAATACTGACATGAAGAATATTATTATTAGATGCAAATTCACAGAGTAATAACTGACAGGTACACATTGAGCAAAGAACCTACCTCTGATGTCTCCCCGATATCTACCTCCTTTCACTTTAAAACCATGTCCCCTCGTCAAAGCTAACTCCACTCCTCTATCTCTACCTCTGTTCATTTTGTACACCTCTGTGCTGTACCATATCTGTAATTCTGATTTCGGTGAGAAACGAGCAGTTGTATTGGTAGGCTCATTCACAACGTCAGGAGGTATGGGATACAGGGGAACTTAGCTGCTTGGATACAGAATTGGCTGGCCAACAGAAGACAGCGAGTGGTAGTAGAAGGAAAATATTCTGCCTGGAAGTCAGTGGTGAGTGGGGTTCCACAGGGCTCTGTCCTTGGGCCTCTACTGTTTGTAATTTTTATTAATGACTTGTTTGAGGGGATTGAAGGATGGGTCAGCAAGTTTGTAGACGACACAAAGGTCGGAGGTGTCGTTGACAGTATAGAGGGCTGCTGTAGACTGCAGCGGGACATTGACAGGATGCAGAGATGGGCTGAGAGGTGGCAGATGGAATTCAACCTGGATAAATGCGAGGTGATGCATTTTGGAAGGTCGAATTTGAAAGCTGAGTACAGGATTAAGGGTAGGATTCTTGGCAGTATGGAGGAACAGAGGGATCTTGGTGTGCAGATACATAGATACCTTAAAATGGCCACCCAAGTGGACAGGGTTGTTAAGAAAGCATATGGTGTTTTGGCTTTCATTAACAGGGGAATTGAGTTTCAGAGTCGTGAGATCTTGTTGCAGCTCTATAAAACTTTGGTTAGACCGCACTTGGAATACTGCGTCCAGTTCTGGTCGCCGTATTATAGGAAAGATGTGGATGCTTTGGAGAGGGTTCAGAGGAGGTTTACCAGGATGCTGCCTGGACTGGAGGGCTCATCTTATGAAGAGAGGTTGACTGAGCTCGGTCTCTTTTCATTGGAGAAAAGGAGGAGGAGAGGGGACCTAATTGAGGTATACAAGATAATGAGAGGCATAGATAGAGTTGACAGCCAGAGACTATTTCCCAGGGCAGAAATGGCTAGCATGAGGGGTCATAGTTTTAAGCTGGTTGGTGGAAAGTATAGAGGGGATGTCAGAGGCGGGTTCTTTACACAGAGAGTTGTGAGAGCATGGAATGCGTTGCCAGCAGCAGTTGCGGAAGCAAGGTCATTGGGGTCATTTAAGAGACTGCTGGACATGCATATGGTCACAGAAATTTGAGGGTGCATACATGGGGATCAATGGTCGGCACAACATTGTGGGCTGAAGGGCCTGTTCTGTTCTGTACTGTTCTATGTTCTATATTAGTGATGCCACAGATCTCACATTCTCTAACCATATCAGAAATGTGTGACCATTCATCAGAATGGTTCTCAGAATAAAGCAGTTCCCCTCCTATTATCACCCCATGTCCTCAACGTCTCCATCCCCTCACCTACCACATGGACTGACACTTAACTCATAAATCACGCAATGCAGAAGAGATTAAGACGCAGCCTCAACATCCTAACAATAACTATCACAGAGTGAATCATGCAGTTACAGAGAATAATACTGGCTTTCAGAGAACTAAGCCATTTTGATAAACGAGGAGAAACTGACATGTACAGATCAATAACTAAACCCATTTATTCATATTGAAGAAGCACACAAACCGATGATGATGACACATTTACTACAATGTAAATATGTGACTATCGTTATCAGTCTCTTTTGGTTTCTGCTAATTTCAGTCAGGCATTCACACTGCAGTAACTATCAGGGAGAGATTAAAAACTACATTCTTACTGACAAAGCTAAAACTAACAGTGATAATGATAACTACATTCCCAGTTTCACAGAGCATAAAGTGATAAGTACAGTCTGATAACTAGACTCTCCTATTCACAGAGCAGAATCTCACAGACATATATTGGTAACAGCACTCACATTCACTAAGCAGGAACTGAGAGGTATATTTTGATAAGAACATTTACAAATTGCAAGACAGAAACAGAGAGGCATACATTGGTAACTGTACTCATGCTAACGCAGCAGAAACTGACAGATACAGGGTAATATTGTCTCTGTTAATTCACAGTGCAGAAACTAACAAGAACAGACTGGTAAATATACTCACCCATTGACTTTGGTGAAACTGGCAGGTATATATTGATAACTGTATTGATTATATATAAATGATTTGGAGTTGGGTGTTGAGGATAAAATCTCTTCATGTGCAGTTGATACTAAGCCAGGGAGAAGAGTGAATTGTGAGGATGACACTGAGTGACTTCACAGGTACATTGACAAGTTGGCCAAATGGGCAGAGACCTGGCAGATAAATTTCAATGCAGAAAAAATATGAGCTTGAGCATTTTGCTAATAAAAACACAGAGAAACAATACAAGCTTAAGGGTACAGCTTTGAGGGGAGTATTGAGCAGAGAGATCTTGGGGTTCATGTGCATTATTCTCTGAAGGTGGCCAGGCAAGTTGAAACAGTTGTGAAGCAGTTTCAAAGGATCCTTGAGTTTAAAAATAGAGACATTGAGTCTCAAAACAAGGAAGTAATGCTACATCTCTACAAGTCATTGCTAAGACCACATTGCTCAGACTGTGTTTGTTCTCAGTTCTGGGCACCTTACTTAAGGAAGAAGTCTCTGGGGAGGGTCCAAAGGAGATTACGAGAATGACAGCAGGAATGAAAGATTTTACTTACATGGAAAGACTAATGAAATCAGGCTTATTCCCCTTGGAGCAGAGAAGATTAAAAGGAAACTTTATGGACGTGTTCACAATTATGAAGAATTTTGAGAGAGTGAAGTTCAATACTTTGTTTCCACTATGTCAGTAACCAAGGGTCACAATTTCAAGATTGTCACCAAGACAGCTAGGAGTGAGATGAGGAGAAAAATCTTTACTCGGAACGTTGTTCGGATTTGGAATGTGCTGCCTGGGAGAGTGGTGGAGGTGGATTCCATATGAGGTATGAAAAGAGAGCTGGATATATGTTTGAAAATGATGAACTTTGACGCTAATTTAGATAGATCTGGAGAACAATTCTGCCGAGAATTATTTCCAGCTCACCACAATTAAAAAAATAAATGCAGAGTCGATTCAATTCATTGGCTAATCTGTTCTGACCCACTGACCAGGAGATCAAATGGATACTCAAGCTGGGAATGGACAGCACAAAATCTCAAATCCCTGCCATCAAGGGTCCGCTGGGTGAAGACATTTGTCCCCATCTCAGTCCTTCCCTGTTTCCTTTAGCCTGTGACTGCCTGATTCTGGACTCACGCACCCTCGCCTTATACTCTGGCCATCAGCAACATCTGTGTTCACCACTGTTTAGTCCTGTTAAAATTTTATAGATTTCTGTGAGATGACCCCACATTCTTCCAAACCCCAGTGAATATAATGCTAATCGATCCAGCCTCTCCTTATCCATCAGTCCTGCCATCCCAGGAATCAGTCTGGGAAACCTCGGCTGCATTCCCTCCATAGCCACGGCATCCTTCCTCAGAGATGGAGACCCCAAACTGCACACACAATACTGCAGGACGTGGTCTCTCCCTGTTCAATTGCAGCAAGACAGCCCTGCTCCTGGACTCGAACCCTGTCGCTATGAAGGCCACCGTCCTGTTGCCTTCTTCACCGTCTGCTGCTGCTGCAATGCTCACTGTCAGTGACTGGTGTACGAGGTACTCCCAGGTCTAATTGCGCCCCCGCATCCCTATCTGTCACCTTTCGGATAACAATTTGTTTTCCTGGTTATGCTCCCAAAGCAGATAACCTCTCGCTGATCCACATTAAACTGGATGAACCAATTCTGTGTCAAGTCTACAAGCTGGATATTCAGAGGAGGTGGGTGGTGAGCGCACAGGCACAGAGGGGGCAGACAGTGAGCGTGGGGGACAGAGGGGCTGGGTGGTGAGAATAACACTTTATCTGGAAGACAGTGAGAGTGTACAGGATGAGCTGTGAACATCTGGGGTTATTACACAGACCAATTCCTCTGAGAAACGCACACCATTGGAACAAGCCTAAAACTGACGATGATGAATGTTATTTCTCTGTACTCTGAACAGGGCATGGCCAGCTCTGCCAAGGTGGCAATGGATGCCAATCTCAGAATGTCCTCCGACAGATTGCCTTCATGCTGAGCAAGTGGATGAGATGTCCGCAAAGTGATAAGAGTAAAGTGCGGAGCGGACCAGGTAAGAACGGCAGATTTCGCTCCCAAAAGGACCATCAGAGACAGGAATGGAAAGAGGCCATTCAGCCCCTCGAGCCTGCATTCTGTTGGACTGTGGCTGATCCACCATTCCTCGTGTCCACTTTCTTGCCCTTTCCTTTGATTCCCTGGCTGATCAAGAATCTATCAATCCCAGCCTTACATCTGCCTCACCCCTGCCGCAACAAATACACATGTTCGCTGTGCCAAGAAGTTCCAAAGATTCCTAGCTCCCTTAGAGAAGAAATGCCTTCTCATGTTAGTCTTCACAAGTGAACCAGATGGTTCTTTGTTCCTGACAATGTTCATCATTAAAATCTCAACTCCAGATCTGCTTTGTTTAAAGTTGAATTCAAAATCCATTACCTGCCACAACAAGGTTCAAATTCAAGTCCTCAGAGTACCCCTTGGACATCTGACAAAATTACCTCCCCATTAGTTTAGAAATTGAAAGTGAATCTCATCAAAGTGCAGTGCTCAGATCAGAATAAATTGACCCACACCGTTGAGCTAAACATTGACAGTAGTGGATTCCCCACAGTGTAGAAGTAGGCCATTGGCCCATCAAGTCTCTACTAAACTACAAGGAACATCCCACCCAGACCTGCGCTGCTACCCTGCCCCTGTAACCATGCATTTCCCATGATTAATCTCCCTAATCTACACACCCCTGGACACTATGAGCAATTTAGCATGACCAATCCACCTAACCTGCACACGTTTAGACCAATGGGAGAAGCCTGGAGCACCTGGCGGAAACACACAGACAATATGAGGCAGCAGTGCTAAGCACTGAGCCACCAATGTTTTTGCCATGTAGGGCTTGATTGTCTGGTCGTGCTGAAAGCGCGGGGTTCAGTTCCTGCACTGGTTGAGATTGCTGTGAATGATCGTTCCCCTTTGCCTTAGATGTGGTGACCCACAGGTTAAACAGTAAAACAGTTGTTGTTGCTGTCTCTCTCTCTCTCTCTCTCTCTCTCTCTTTCTCTGTAATGGGACCACAGTGACTCTCCATTAACCACCTGCTAAAAAGTAACTTTGCTGATTAAAAATTATCTGCCAGCTTTTTCACTGCAAAATAACTTGCGTGTTTCCCGCCTGATGCAATATCACAGTGACCTGTAAATAAAAGACACTTTAATGACAGAATGTATCTAAAAGCACTGGGAGAGGGTGCAGAGGCAGACTTACCAGGATGTTGCCTTAGACGCTGGAGAGTGTCAGTGATGGAGAGAGATTGGAGAGATCAGGGTTGTTATCTTTAGAGCAGAGGAGATTGAGAGGCTGGACATGAAGGGGATGTATCAAATGATGAGGGACCATAGATTGGGTAAGCAGGAAGAAACTTTTCGTCCTTGATGGAGGGACCAATGAGGGAAAACGCTTTCATCCAGAGGCTGGTGGGGAACCTACAACTCGCTACCAATGAAGTTGGGAGAGGCAGAAACCCTCATCACATTGAAGAAGGATTTTGATGTGCACTTGGGATGCCAAGGCAATGGGCTGTGTGCTGGGGAAGTGGTATTAGAGAATGGTGAAGTGGTTGTTTTTGACTGGTACAGACTCAGTGGGCTATTTTTTTGTGCTGTCGACCTCTTAATACTGTGACTAGCTCACTTTGAGATATGTGTTCTACATTCAAGATGCTGTCTAGATGTAAGGTGATTTTGTCCATTCTGTTTTTGAAGTAAGGGGTTTGTCTTATGAAGAGAGATTGAGCAGTTTTGGCTGATAATCTCTGGAGTTTAGAAGAATGAGAGGGGATCTAATTGAGGGATATAAGATGGAAAGCAGAAGGAAAGAGAATGTTTCCTCATGTGGGACAATCTGGAACAACAGGTCAACATTTCAGGAGAAGGTGGTGGGACAGTTTGAAAACAGAGATAAGAAGGAATGCAAGTGTGGGCAGGAAACTGGATCTGAGGCCAAGATGGGGTCAGCCAGGCCATATTAAATGGGGCCACAGGCACCCAAGAGGCTGAATGGTCTCCTCCTGCTCGCCCGTAAGTTGTATTGGTCATTCAGTTACCTGAGCGCATTTTAGCGTGGGTGCTACATAGAACGTGGACAGAACACTCTTATTCTGAGATTCTAAAGTGTGTGATCCACTACAGGTCACTCAGTAAGAGTGAATCTAAGAACCATATGATAACACAGCAGCATTAAGCCATTTGGCCCACTGAGTCTGCTTCGTCATCTAACTGTTGCTGAAATGTATCTAAACTGTATTCTCTAACCTTCTTCCCCTAGTACTTGATCCCTTTACGAATCCCTTTACCACAACCATCTGTGGCAATGAGTTCCACAGATTCATCACCCTATGGCTGAGGAAATTCCTGCTCATCTCAGTTCGAAAGGGTCATCCCTTCACTCTGAGGCTGTGCCCCTCATGTCCTCGTCTCTATCCTGGCCTCTCAATATTCCCTAAGTTTCAATCAGATTATCCTCATCCTCTGAATCTCCATTGAGTACAGACACACAGTTCTCAACAACTCATCAGACATGTCCTGGGATCTTGTAAATCTCCTCTGGATCCCCCTCCAAGGCCAGCACTTCCTTCCTGATATACAGGGCCCAAGGCTGCTCACAGTATTCCAAGTACAGTCTGACCAGAGCCTTTTACAAGCTCAGCACTACGTCTATGTTGTATTCTAGCTGTCTTGAAATGAACGCAAATGTTACATTAACTGGCAAATGAACTTGCATGTTAACTTTAAGAGAACCCTGAACTAGGACTCCCAGTCTCTTCATGCTTTAGATTTCCAAAACCTTCCCCATTTGGAAAACAGTCAGTGCCTCCATTCCTACCCAAGCGCATAACCCCACACTTTCCCCCATTGTATTCCATTGCAATTTCTTTGCCCACTCTCTGAGCCTGCCCAGGCCCTTCTGCAGCCTCTCTGCTTCCTCACCATTACCTGTCCCTCCACTGAACTTCCTGTCATCAAAGAAACAGGAAATGACAAAGCTCCCCATGAGATTGATTTTGGACCCAGAGCGAATGGCCCCAGTGACTAAGGCCCGAAGGGCCCACTCTCAGATATTACGCTGTTGTATCGGGGTAGTAAACAGTGCCCAAACTTTAGGTGTCCCCTCAGAGCAAGATGAACAATATCGCAGTTAGCCATCAGTGTCTGTTTCCCTCTTCCAATTCCCGTTACCCTGTTGTCAATTTCGTTGACATTCTGAAATTTGACAATGATTCAGGTGAATTGCAAACACTATCGTGATTAGTAAATTCAAATCACATAAAAAGATTCGAGTAGCTTGGGCAGGTCTTTGTTCCAGGCTTTAAGCAAGAGGAAAGCAGTGATATTACAAGTGGCTGGGTTTTCTGAGGGTCGAGATGAACCAGAGAAAATCTCCACTTTCACTGAGCCAGAAATGTCACAAAAATATATATAATGTATCCTTTACCAGTGTTTCTTGGCTTTGGGATAATGATGGCCGAGTACACCAAACCGCCATCCAGCTTGGTATCATCTATAATCAGAAACAATAAGCAAAGGGAATTGAAGGGTTAGAAAACAGAATGTTAATATGACAACAAAGGCCGCCTCCAGATTGAAGAGAGAGATAATTACCATCAGAGAGCCAACCGGCAGGAATATAAACCGAAGCTGTTGGCAATGTACAGACATTTCTCACCGCAGGTCACAGAGCAGGTGACTCAACAACGCTGAGTCTGGGAAATTGACAACAGAAATAACGAGATGCCCAACGAATTCCAGGGATATTTTGCATCAACATTTGGTACAAAGTGTGCACCTACCATCCCAGAACAAGCTAACAATAGGGAAATGGAAGGTGCAGGCCCGGGAAGTTAAAGTATTTTATTCAATCATCTGGCATGGGCATTTCCTGCATTTATCACCCACCCCATCCACAATTGCCCCCTTGAGAAGGTGGTGGTGAGTTGCCTTCTTGAACTGCTGCAGCCCACCTGCTGTTGGTAGCCTTTCAATGCCCTTCAGGAGGGAATTCCAGATTTTTGACCGAGTAACACTGAAGCAGTGGCTGATCTATTCCCAAATCGAGATGGTGAGAGGCTCAGAGGGGAACTTGCAGGGTGCGATGTTCCCCGTATATCTGCTGCCCTTCTGGATGGATATGGTTATGAGTCTGGAAAGTGCTGTCCGCAGCGTCTTTGGTGAATTTCTGCAGTGCATCTTGTTGGAGGTACACACTGCTGCTACTGAGCGTCAGTGGTGGAGGGAGTGGTGGCTTGTGGATGTGGTGCCAGTAAGCAGGGGCTGGCTCCTTTGTCCTTGGATGGTGTCAAGCTTCTCAAGTATTGTTGGAGCTGCACCCATCCAGGCAATTAGGGAGTATTCCTTCACTCCCCTCACTTGTGACTGAGATACTTGGAATGGCTCAATCAGGGCAGCTTCTAACCATATCACCTTCAAAGGAATGACATCATGAAATATCAAGGTGTAGAGCTGGATGAACACAGCAGGCCAAGCAGCATCAGAGGAGCAGGAAAGCTGAGATTTCAAGCCGAGACACCTCTGCAGATCCCTTTTTTCTGAAGAACAGTTGAGGCCCGAAACGTCAGCTTTTCTGCTCCTCTGATGTGGATTGGCCTGCTGTGTTCATCCAGCTCCTACACCATTTTATCTCAGATTCTCCAGCATCTGTGGTACCTTCTATTTCATGAAATATCAATACTGTTTAGCCTTCTTTTGGTGGACATCAGCGTCTCCCATACAATTTACAAGTTGAGCCATATCCATCTCAAGCAACCTCCCTCAGACAAATGGAAAGCCTTTATTTTTCCACTGTTTAATAATATTTCTCTGGCTTAGCTCCATTGCTCTCGAATATTGAGGTTTGTGAACAGAATGAATGTTTACCATCACGTGTCCCTGTGTTCTTCACTGAACAGTACTCTGCTCCAGCACAGCTCGTCACTAAAGGGTCAAAAGAAGAGACAGAGAGTTGTCATCAACAGCAAACAGTCAGCCCCCAAGTGGCAAATAATATCTGTCCTTGATGAGTTTCCCCAAAAAATTCTGTGATTCTTTTTAAATCTGATATTCATTGACTGAAGAAAGCTAATGGAATGCTGGCCTTTCTATCCAGAGGATTGGAGTACAAGGACACAGAGTTATGCTGCACTTGTACAACACCCTGGTTAGACCCCACTTGAAGCAGGTCTGGGCACCACACTTCAGGAAGGATAGATTGGCCTTGGAGGGAGAACATTGTAGGTTTACAAGAATGATACCTGGACTGCAGGGGTTATGTCATATTTAGAAGGTTAAGGGGTGACCTGATCAAAGATCTTATAGGAAAAGACTGGGTGCTTAAATAGAAACTATTTCCACTGGCTGGGGTTTCTGGACCTATGGACGGTGTAGCCTGAGAATTAGGGCCAGACTGTTCAGGAAAGATGTCAGGAAGCACTTCCACACACAAAGGGTGGGAAAGGTTTGGAACTCGCTCCCACAAACAACAGCAGATGCTGGATCGGTTGTTAATTTTCAATCTGAGAGAGAGAGAGAGAGAATTCTTTTGTTCAGCTAATGTATTTAGGGAATAAACGCTAAAGGCTGGTATATGGCAGACCAGCCTCAAGGAAATGAATTACCTACTCCTGATTTCTTTTGTACGAAAGCTCAACATTCATAAATCAGGAAGAATCTGTAGTTACGAAGTGTCATTTTCATGCACTGGCGCAACTACAGATTGAAATACTTCCAGATGTTTTATTTTCATACACTCCAGATCCTCAGTGCCCTCTGGGACAAACAGTCCTCAAATCCCCTTCTACGCCTCTTACTTTTCACCTTAAAATGTTGCCCCTTCTTCCTTTGTCAGTCACCCTTCATCTTAGGGGAACAGCTGCTTCCTATCCCCTCCCAGCCCCCGCCCATGCCCTTCGTAAGAGAGTCACTGAAACCGACCTTCAATCCAACTTGTCCCTGCGGACCATGTTCCCAAACTAAACAAGTCACACCTGCCTGTGTTTGGCCCATATCCCTCCAAACCTTTCCAATTCATGTACTTTCCCAAATGTCTTTTAAATGCTGTCCTGTACCCACATCCACCACTTCCTCTGGAAGTCCATTACCTGCATGAACTGCTGTCTGTGCAAAACAAAAATTGTCCCTTATGTATTTGTTAACCTTTGTACTCTCACTTTAAGAAGAACCCGAGTTTTACACTGCCCCAACCTGGAGAAAAGGCACCTGCCATTCTCCTTATCCATACCCTTGATATTTTATGAACCTGGATCAGGCCACCCTTTAACCTCCTGTGCTGCAGTGAAAATAGTCCCAGGCTATCCAACCTCTCTCTTCAACTCAACCCTTCCATTCCCACCAACATCCTGATACATCTTTTTTCTGAACCCTCTCCAGATTAACAATATCCTCAGTGGAACAGGACAACCAGAACTGGACACAGTACTCCAGAAGAGGTCTGAACAACATTGTGTACAAGCACAACATGATGTCAGAACTCCTGTACACAATGTCTGAGCAATGATGGCAAGTGTGCTCAATGCATTCCTCACCACCCTGTCGACCTGTGACTCTGTCTGCAATGAATTATGTGCCTGAACCCATCTGTCTCTGTTCTACAAAACTACCCATTTTACACATCTCTATCATTTCCGCCTTCCTCAACAACCTTCTCTGCCTGAAAGAAAACAACCCAAACTCTCTCCATCACACGCAGAAAAAAGATTTGTTTCTGTCAGTCTTCCCAATTGGATAAATAGCAGTTCGAACAATGACTAATACATGATATTGTAGAATTGGTAGCTCACAGATTCACACTCACCATTTAGTCGACTTGGCCCAATCTCAACATAATCGAAATTTCTTGTGCGTCTGCCTTCACTCACATCCTCAGCTCGATTTTCCATCACCTCGCTTGAAAGGAAGTATTTTCAGATTGTTACAAAGTAAGTTTCAATTCCCCTTGCAACAACGATTCACAATCTTCTCGCGCCTTGAGAGAAGCTGTTTGTTTTCACTTGTGGTTTTGATCTGCCCCACCACTTTCTCCTGAAGCAATGACTCTCTTGTTCTAGATTGCCCCACATGAAGAGACATCTTCTCTCCATCTATTTTGTCCATTCTCCCCTTTAGCATCTTCTATCCCTCAATTTAATCTCTCCTCATTCTTCTAAACTCCAGAGAAACTGCACAATCTCTCTTCTAAGGCAAACCAGTCACTTTTGGAAATAATCGAGTGAATCTCCTTTGAACTGCCTCCAATACAACTACAACCACTCTCATTTAAAGAGACCAAAATTGTCCCAGTCTCTCCTCACAAAGCTCACATTTCATTTTGGTCATTAATTCAGTGAAACTGCTGTGAACTCTCTCCAATGCAATTGCTTTCCTCCTCATGTCAGGGGACCATAGGACTATACAGTACTCCGGATGCAGAAATCCCAATGCTTTGTACATTTGAGAAGTCACACAACACCAGGTTAGAGTTCAATTAGTGTATTTAAAATCACAAGATTTTACCACAATGCCCCTTTGTCAGGTGAAGCGATGGAGAGGCACATACACAGAATTTGTAGGAGTCTCAAATAATCAGTCTTTTCAGGGGACGAATAGTTTCAGCGTATTCATAGGACGTCAGCAGCCGAATAACAAGCAAAGGGATGAGCTAAAATCTGATAAAATGCGGCAGTGAGATAATTACGAGAACTTAAAAATATGATGGTGTTGCAAACAAATGAATGGAATAACATGACAGGTGCAAGAGTCATATACCAAGGGTTTAACCAAAGTAATAAGTAAACTAAAACTGTATAAACTAATGGAGGTAGAGAGATCATACTAATTTATCAAGCTGGTGGTGCCAGAACAGGACAGCGAACAACGTTTTACAAATACAGACCGGCGGGTGGGGTCACACGTAGCCTGCCATGAGCCCAAGATCACGGTTGAGGCCGTCTTCATGGGTAGGGATCTTGGCTGGCAGTTTCTGCTGCGGTGATTCTGCATTGTTGTGTATCTCGAAGGCCACCTTGGAGGATGCTTACCTGAAGATCGGGGCGGGGGGGCGGTGTGTGTTGCTGAATTAATATTAGAAGTAATACTGTCAACACTTTTGATCACAGGCAGAGACTTATTATTCGACACTCCACTCAAAACCTTTATATGATATTTTGATCTCTCTGCCATTTATATCTCTGCTACAAATCCTGTGTCTGTGTGCTTCTCCTAAAGCTTGTGTTTCCAAATAAATCTGTTGGACGCTAACCGGGTGTCATGTGACCTTTGACATTGCCCACTCCAGTCGAACACCAGCACCTCCACTTCATTGTGCGGTTGAAGCAACACTTCCCTACGTTTATACTCCATGCCTTTAGCAATAAATTACTTCCTTGTTACTCGCCGGAGCAGCATGCTAGATTTCTGAGAATCATGCACAAGGACAGTCAGATCCGTCTGCACGAATAAATTATTAATTTTCTCTCCCGTTCAGATGGTAAGTTGCCTTTTTCAATTCTTCTAACTACAATGGATAACCCCATCATTGATGTGACTGAGCCACACACATTTCAGTGTCAGATGGAAGGTGTCCTCAATTTGATCTGTTTTGCTTTCAATTTGCAAATGAGTACATGCAACAGTACATTTACCACCATGTAAAATTGTTGGGTATGCACCCCACAGCAATTTTCACCCCATTTGGACTGTTTTTGAAAGCTGTTACAAGTCGCTAAACACCTCACTAACTTACCTCTGCTGCCGGGATCTGCTGGAAGAATCAGCTGGGGAAAATGAGAGAGAGAGAGAAAACATGGGAATGTTTTGCTGTAAATATTTGGCTTCAACTGTTTGCAAATAAATTTGGGTTCCTCGACTGATGTGCAAGTAACAATAATTCCAATTTTAACCTTTAGTTTACATCTGTGCTGACCATTCTTTCAAACACAACACATTACTTTGTCTGACTTCCCTTGTAATTCCATCTGCTGCTCATTCAGCTTGCTCACACCCTCATAATGTACATTCACTCGTGCCACATGGACATCACTGGCTGGGCCCAGCATTTATTTCCCCTGTCCCTACTTGACCCCTTGAGATCGTCAAGGGAGCTGACTTCTTGAACCGCTGTGGTTTGTGTGCTGTGTGACACACAATGCCCTTAGGGAGGGAATTCCAGGATTTACTGACCCAGAGACACTGAAGAAATGACTGATATATTTTAAAGCCAGGATGGGGAGTGGCTCAGAGCAGGATTTGTAGCAGGTAGTGTTCCTGTGCATCTGCTGCACTTGGCCTTGTAGATGAAAACAGCCATGTGTTTGCAAGGTGCTGTCTCCACATCTCTGGTGAAGCTCTCCAGTGCATCTTATTGATGGTACACACTGCTGCTGCTGAATTTCAGTGATGGCGGGATTGGATGCTAGTGGCTGTAGTGCCTGTGAGTATGTGTGGGTGAGTGTGTGAGAGAGAGAGAGATCTTGTCTGTGAGCAAGTGTGTGTCAATAAGAGTGTGCCTCTCCTGCACATATACACACTGACTTTCAATTATACTCCCACTTGCACACGTTCACTGTCACACACACCCTCAAATACAAATGAGCAATGTTACTTTGAAACCCACATTGAGCTGTGACTGAAGAACGATCACCGATTATCTGCTGGAGTGTCTCACCCACCTTGTTTCCTGTTCTGGAGTTTGATGGGAAGCAATGCGAGGAGAGAAAGGATCAGAAACAGTGGGGCAATGAGTGCTGCCATCTCAGCGCTGTGTGCCTGTGCTGGATTCAGAGAGGGATTTTCTGTCAATAACATCACTCATTCACCAAATGCCAACACCAGTGTTCCCTGTTGCCCTGAACCCCCCCCCCCCCCCCCCCCAGCACACATCCATTTGGAGTGAAACTCTCGTGTCTGTAAAATTCCCCTCCAAACCCTCAGCATCGCAGTGACATCATTGTTTCTGTGCATCCTGTCTCATTCACAAAATCCCTCCAATCCAACTCAGGCTATTTGGTGCAAAATTCAAAAGATCATTCTGCACTAGTCTCCCTAAATTGTCGATTAGACATTGTTGTCCCTCATTTTTCCTCCCACTATATATCAAGCTCTCAGTGGCAACTGGGTCATTCAGAGAGAAACATCAAAAATAGCTTCGGGAGTCGGCCAGTCAGCCTTCCAGCCTGCTGTGCCCATTCCACAGGATCTTAGCTGATCATCCAACTCAGTCCCCTGTCCCCCTGTATTCTCTCCCCTTAGCCCATAAAAAATCTATACAACTCCCTTCTGCACAACATTTCATGTTCTGGCCCCAACCACTTTCTGAGGCAGCCTGTTCACAGGCTTCCCACTCTCTGGGTAAAGACGTTTCTCCTCATCTCAGTCCTGCCCCATTTCAATTAGACTATGACTTCCTGTTTGCAGACTCTCAGTTATTGAGAACAGCATTCCCGTCGGTCCTGTTAGGATTTCATAGGTTGCGATGAGATCTCCCCACTTCAGTGATCCAGCCTCCATTCATCCATTAGTCCTACCATCCCAGGAATCAGGCTGGGAAACCCTCGCTGCACACTTTACATAGTGAGAACATTCTTGCTCAGAGAAGGAGACCCCAAACTGCACATACAATACTGCAGGGTGTGCTGTGTAATGGCAGCAAGATGACCCTGACATCCCTGTTCCTGAACTTTAAACGTCTCCCTTATCTGATGAAGGATGCTGAGAGACCCAGTGAGTTCTTTTCCAGCATTTTCTGTATTTATAACCAGTAACATTAACTCTGTAACTGTCTCTCTGCCTCCACAGATGCTGCCAGAGCAGATGAGTTTCTCCAGCCATTTTTCCAAGGATTCAAGTCAAGTCTTCAGCCAGATCCCAATGAAGAATGAGCTCAGATCAATGATGAAGAATGGGTTACCTGGAACCATGACGTTGATGGAATTACTGGTCACATGAAATATCATTCCACCGGGACCCCTATTGATCACGACACACTAGTATCAACCTTGGAGATGGGCCTGGAAGGATTCAATTGCCAGCTCTCTCCTGTCCAAGCTAAAGTTGTAATTCTGGCTGGCATTGTTTAAGGCTTTCTGTTGGAAGTACCACTGAAAGCAGGGTCCTGTACCTTGGCTTAACACACACTGTTGAACAAGACGACTCCCAACTGGAACCTCCATTTTATTGGCTCGGAGGATGAGGAAAACCCTGTCAACAGGAACTGGAACAAAACAAAGCCAAATAGTAAATTAAAGATCAGGTGCTGAATTTGTCTATTTTGTTTTCCAGATGTCATCTTCAGTGACAGTATAATAATGGATGGAAAGGAGAAATAAATCAAACAAGATTTTACATTTTTGCCAAGGTGAACAGGCTGTTGTAAAATCTACACTTTGAAAGATTTGTGTGAACTATGGATAGCCAAATGGTATATCATCCAACTGCGCCCCCTTAACAGTCAGTGATGTTACTGTCACTATTTCTCTTCCCAATCCCCACACTATCAACATCCAGGGGGTTACCGTCATGATAGAATCTCACCAGCACCCCCTTGATGTTCAATGGCGCTCCCATCACTGAATTCCCCCAGTATCAACATACTGGGGATTACCTTTGAGAGAGAATCTAAACTTTGCCCCTTGACATTTGATGGTATAACCATCACTGAGTCCCCTATTATTAATATCCTGGGGGTTACAATTTACCAGAAATTGCACTGGGCTCACCATCTCAAAATAGTTACGACAAGACAGGTCAGAGGCTGGGAATTCTCGTGCAAATAACTCACCTCTGGACTCCCCAAAACTTGTTCGTCATCAACAAGGTGCAAATCAAGAGTGTGATGGAATACCCCCCACTTGTCTGGATGAATGCAGCTCCAACAGCAATTGAGAAGCTCAGCACCATCCAGGGGCAAAGCAGCCCACTTTGTTGGCACCACATCCACGAACATCCACTTCCTTCACCACCAACAATGATCAGCTGCAGCGACCCTGTCTACAAGATGCACTGCATAATGTCACCTTCCTAACACATGTCCACTTCAATCTGGGTGGACAAGGGCTGCAGGCATGTGGGAACACCAAGCCCCTGCAAGTCCCCTGCCCCGAGCCGCTCACCATGCTCACTTGGAAATATATCAGCCATTTCTTCAGCGTCACTGGTCAAAATCTCTCTTACTGCCAACATTGCAGGTACATTACATTCTCATGGGCTGCATGCGGAAGAGAGGGCACCATCAAGGGGAATTCATGATGAGCAATCTGTGATACGCCTAGCCAATGATATTCAGGTCCTATCGACAAATTAGCTCCATGAGAAAAGGACAGCTTTGAGGCTCGGTGCAGTTCCTTGGTTGAGCCGATGGCTTGAATCAATTGAATGGGAAAGATGTCAAGCTCAGTGCTTTATCTAGCTGTTCCAGATCATTACCCTTTCCCTCCCTGAGGGGATGCAGAGTGTCTGGGGAAGCTGATCCTGTGGGGATTTCTGCAGGGACAGCACAACATATCAAATGTTTTCAAGAAGGATTTTGATATCATTCTCAGGGCTAAAGGGATCAAAGGGAGAAAGTGAGGGGAAGAGGCAACTGAGGTGGATGATCTGCCCTGATCCCATTGAATGGATGGAGCAAGTGGGATAGCGTAAATTGCCTCCTCCTATTGTCCATGCTTCTAACTTCCTCTGTTGGAGTGCTTAACATGGAATTATAGCATCAGAGAGGTCTGCAGCACAAAGAAAGGCCCTTTGGCACATTGAATCTGCACCAGTGAAAAGCAGCCACCTCTCTGTTCTTTCATCAATTTTCCCAATACTTGGACACATAGAGCCATATAGCAAGGAAACAGGCCCTTTGGCAGTTTTCACAAACTCACCTGGTCCCATTTACATGCATTTGGCTCATATTCCTCAAACTCTTTTGCGTCTTTTAAATGTTGTATTTGTACTCACCTCCACCACTTCCTCTGGCAGCTCATTTCATTTAGGTACCACCCTCTGTGTGAGCAACTTTCTCCTCAGGACCCTTGTAAATCTTTCCACTCTCCCCTTAAACCTGTGCCCTCTGGTTTTGGACTTCCCTACCCTGGGGGAATGACCTTGGCTATTCACATTATCAGTGTCCCTATTTCTGCAGGAAAAGACAAGTGAAATGTAGAGGACCCTTTAATCTGACTTTAGCCGAGGCATCGCAAGTGCACATCTAAATCCTTCTTCCATGTGATGAGGATTTCTGCCTCTCCCAACCTTTCAGACAGTGAGTTCCAGACTCCCCACCACCCTCTGGGTAAAAAAAAAGTCCTCACATCTCTTCTACACCTCTGCCCCTTACCTTCACCCACACCAGTCACCGATCCCTGTATCAAAGAGGAAACGTTTCTTCCTGTCAGTCCTATCTGTGCCCCCTCATCATTTTATACAGTTCAAACATATTTGCCTCTCCCAATCTCCTCCACTCTAAGGAAAACATCTCCAGTCTGTCCAAACTTCATCCATTACTGAACTCTCCAACCCTCAAGGCAACATCCTGGTAAATCTCTCCTGCACCCTATCCCAGTGCTATCACATCACTCCCATAAATTGGGTTTGTATAGATTAGTTTAGAAACTCACCGATCGCTAAAACAGCAATGGCTTTGCTATACTGGAGAGACTGTCCCTCCTGGTTAGAAACAGCACAGTGGTAATAGCCTGCTTATCTTTTGCTGACGTTGATGATGGTGTGTATGGTTCTGCTGTAGTTGGAAAACTCCCAGGAAATCTCATTGCCATCTCTGCAGAAAATATATTGAATTGGAGTCGAACCTCTGGTCACAGAGCAGTTTAATGAGTTGCTGTCTCCCTCCACTACCTCGTTCCCAGGGTGGATACTCAGGTCTGGAACTGACACAGGAATGCCTGTGATTGAACCAAACTGTTAAGTGCTTTTCCAAGGCAGGGAATGTTGTGTTCAGCAGCAAGCAGCACTCCCACCATACAGTCAGAGAGAGAGAGACAGAAATTCATAGAGAGTCATCGAGAAGTACAGAGATATATAGGAAGTAATTGGGAGAAACACTGTCATAGAGTGATATAGAAAGAGAGAGTGTGATAAGGAAAGTCATAGAGATTCATAGTGACAAATAGACTCACAAAGAGATAGATAAATAGATTCATAAAGAGACATAGAGGGATGTAGAGAGTCACAGAATCACATAAAGTTGTCGATATTTATAAAGAGTCATTGAGTTAAAAGTCAGCCACAGAGTGACAGAGAGATGTAGAGATTGATTGGAAAACGTAGAGTGTAGGGAAAACAGAGAGTCATAGGGAGACATAGAGAATCAGAGACAGGTATCAAGTCTTGCACAGTCCTGATGTCACCTCCCAGCTCTTTATAATCTGTGCCACGCCTGATAAAACCAAGTCTTACAGGATGAAGGGTCTAGGCCCGAAGCATCAGCTTTTGTGCTCCTGAGATGCTGCTTGGCCTGCTGTGTTCATCCAGCCTCACGTTTTATTATCTTGGAATCTCCAGCATCTGCAGTTCCCATTATCTCTCTCTTGTATGTTTACCCAACCACCCTTTAACCTGTACCGCCTCCTTCAGGGATCATTGGCCTACCTCCCGAACATCCCTCTGTTCCTCTGAACTTGCCAAAGGCTGTTGCTGATTGAAGACAAAAAACCCTCAGTCTTCACAAGAAATTCAGACCCAGGAAGCAGAAACACCGCTAATGGCAAAAGAAACAGGCGAAGCGGTCAGGACAGGGTGGATAACTGGTGAGGTATGGAGAGTGATTGAAGACTGTAATAAATACATATTCACAAACTCAATAGGAAGCGAGAGTGTGCAGCACACAAAAACAGTGTTATTCCATACTGACAATGACAGCAGGAGCTGACCAACCCTTACATTTACAGTGATTTGGATGACAGCAGAAATATGAAATAAATGGAGACACAGCTTACGTTTGATTGAAATGGGAACTATTATTACTCTTTTTCCTCAGTTTATTGTCTCGAATCTTGACTTCACATTGGTAAGTTCCCGAATGGTCCAGTGTTGCCGCCTTTGTTGTGTAACTGCTCTTGTCTGAAGGGAAATTGAGAAATTCACCATTTTTATAAAATACGTACAACAGGAGATGATCATCGTGAAAGGGTTCAGCCAAACAGGCGAGCTTAAAGCGTTCACCAATGAATACTTCCACACTGGGGTCTGCTTGCAGTGTTGGCTCAGAGCAGAGATCTACGACAGGACAAAATAAAATCAGAGGAATATGTAACACAAAGAATGCAGGAGATAGGAAACAAAACACAAAGTGCTGGAGAAACTTAGCAGGTCTGGCGGCATCTGTGAGAGAGGGAAACAGAGTTAATGTTTCAAGCCGTGCATCCCATCCTCCGAACTGCCGTCCGGCCAAAATACAAAAATGAGAAGAATGTATCTTTACGCCTTGCACTCTGATGCCTTCACACCATTTTCTAGCTCGTGATCACAACTCTCTTTGGGTAACTGCCAACTGTGGTTTTTGAAGCAACATTGATGTTTTTGCCTGTGGGCCATTTAACCCAAGTCAGAGCAACTCAAGAGGGAAAACTTACATCTTACAATTACGTTTTCATCATGTGAGATCCACCTCCTGAAACCCAGTCTCTGTTCACATCGCTAAGTTGCTCCATCTGAAAATGTCGCACTTGCTATCGTGTACTCAGGTTCACATTCTCCCTCAATTAAGGAATCGTTTTGATACCAAAGGGAGGTGTAATCTCTCTCAAATCCCCAGGGATGCCTGGAGCATTTCAGAACAGACATCTCACCAAGCAGCAGGGTACTTGAATGGACTTGCACGGTCAACGTCACATCCAAAGCTTGAGGGAGAAAATAGAACTTGTGTGATCCAAAAAGCCTTATTAGTCCTGATTACAGTTTAAGAGTAGGGTGTTCTTACTGTAACTGTACAAAGTGCTGAGGAGACCACATGTGGAGCAGTGTTATTTAAGGGGAGCTGTTATTTCATTGGAGGAAGTCAGAGAGGTTTCAATAGGATGATCCCTGGGATGGAGGAACTGTCTTCCAAGTAAAGGCGACACAGTTTCAGACTCTACTCGCTGGATTTTAGTAAAATGAGAGGTGATCTTATTGAAACATAGAGGGCTTGACATGGTCAATGCTGAGAATCTGTTTCCCTTCATGGGAGAGTCCAGGAGCAGAGAACACCATCCCAGAGTAAAGAGACACTGACTGAAGACGGAGATGAGGAGGAGTTTTTTTCTCTCAGAGCAATGTGTATGTTTGGAATGGTTTGCCACAGAGAGCTGTGTGGGTGCAGAGTCCCTGTGCATATTGAAGGCTGAGACAGACAGATTCTTGATCAGGCAGGCAATCAAGGGAAAGGGCTGGAAAGTTGCTGTGAGGAATTCCGGATCAATCATGATCCTATTGGATGGTTGAATAGGGCATACTCTTGGACAATCTCAGGTTGATCAGCATGTCAAGAATCTAACATCTAAATTCAGATTTTGGAATCCTTTTTACAGGGGGAGGTGGAAACACGATGGTATTATCGTTTGAGTAATAATCCAGTGGCCTGGGTTCAAATCCCACCATGGAAAATGGTGGAGTTTGAATTCAGTTCATAAAAATCGAGAATGAAAGAGTCTGATGGTGACCACAAGTTCATTGCTGATTTTCAGGAACAACCAACTAGTTCACTACTGCCCTTTCGAGAAACAAGTCTGCCATCAATACTTGGTCTGGCCTGTACATGGCTCGAGATGCACAGCAATGTGGTTGACTCGTCACTGCCTTCTGTGCAATTAGGTATGGGCAATGAGTGCCGGGCCCAGCTAGCACCACCCACAACCCAAGAACATCTCGAGAGATAGTGGGATGGAATATCAAGGTGGCAGGTTAATCAACCATTTTAATACAACACAAAATTAATGTGGATAAAATGAAGATTGGCCGGGTGATTGACAGTGCGGAGAAGGTGTTAGGTTACAGGACATTTGCTCAGATGGGCAGGCCAGTGGCAGATGCGGTTGGACCCTGATAAATGGGAGGTGATGCACTTTGGAAGAAGGAAGACAAGGAAGTACTCAGTGAAAGGCAGGGCACTACAAAGCTCAGAGGAACAGAGGGATCTTAGGGTGTTTGTACACAGATCCGTGAAGGTGACAGGACATGTTGATAGGGCAGTTAGGAAGGCATATGGGACACCTGCCTTTATCAGTCAAGGTACAGATTGTGAGAGCAAGGAGGTGATGTCAGAGCTGGACAGGATTTTGGTGAGGCTGCAGCTGGAGCACTGTGTGGAGTTCCAGTCTCCGCACTATAGGAAGGATGTGATTGCACTGGAGGTGGTGCCAGGGAAATTCACTAAGATATTGCCTGGGATGGAGAATTTAAGCGATGAAGAGCGGTCCGATGGGCCTGAGATGTTTGGAGTAGAGAAGGCTGAGGATGGGCTTGACAGAGGTGTGCAAAATTGTGAGGGGGATTCACAGGAGGGATAGGAAGCTGCTGTTGCCCTTGGTTGAAGGGTCAATAATAAATGTTGTGGGGAGGGGAGTCATCATCATTTTAAAGTGAAAGGGCAGGAGGTTTAGGGGGAGATTTGAGAATTGCTTCACCCAGAGAATGATGGGAGTCTGAAAAACACTAATTTGGAGGATATTTCAGATGGGACACTGAAATAAACTCTAAAATGTTCTTGGTAAACCAACTGTTATGTCATAATATTCAAGGCTGTTATCCTTGTGGTGGGAACTGGGATTAGTTTAGCTAGGTTCATGCAGATTCATGGGCTGAAGAATCCCTTCTGTACCAACTATAACTATGGCTCCATGACTCATTCACTGAAGTAAATCAGAAGCTAAATTAACTTGAAAGTGAAAGTAGGTGATTGATTCTGTTCAACAGGGTTTCGCTCTTTGTCTCATAACAGTGAACTCATGGTGGGAGATGGTGAAGCTGGTTTTCCACTGCTCCTATCATCGCCTGAGCCCTCAGCAATGTTTCAGATGTGACAGGGAATACTGTGTGACCCTGGAAAGGACATGGCCCAGTGTCAGACGAGGCCCAGTTTAGAATGAGGCCCAGTGGATGATATGGGCCAGTATGGAGCGAAGCCCAGTGTACAACATGTCCCAGTGTAGGGTCTGTTTAAATTTAGCGTGTGGCCCAGTGTAGGAGGTGTCCCAGTTTAACATCAGGCCCAGGTTAGAATATTTGCAAATTTTGAATGTTTCACTGTGTGGATGTGGTCCAATTTATGATGTGGCAACACAGTGTGGAGGTGGAGGAACACCGCAGGCCAGGCAGCATCAGAGGAGTGGAAAAGTTAACTTTCTGGGCCAGGACCTTTCTTCAGAAATTGGGCAGGAGTAGGGAACTGGAAATAAATAAAGGTAGAAGGGGTGGGTCTGGGGAAAGGTAGGTGGGATGGTGATGGTTGGATATAGGTAGCGAGTGCTGGGGATTGGTCAATGGGATGGGTGGGGTGGATAGGTGGGAAGGAAGATGTATAGCTTTTGGATGTGGCCCAGTTTAGGATTACCTCAGTTTAGTATTGGTCCAGTTTAGGATTGGTCCAGTTTAAGATTCGCCCAATGTAGACTGTGGCCCAGTTTAGAATGAGGCCCAGTTTAGAATAATGCCCAGTGTAGGATTTGGCCCAATTTAGAATGAAGCCCAATGTAGGATGTACCCTAGCTTGGGATGTGGCTGTGTTTAAGATGAGTTCCAGTTTATGCTAGGGCCCAGTTTAGGATGAGACCGAACATGTTTCGCATGTTGTGATGTTTTGCAGTTTATGATGAGGCCCGAGGCTAGCATGAGGCCCAAGTTACAATGTCACCCAGTTTAGAATGTGGCCCAGTTTAGGATCGGGCCAAGTGTAAGAATTGGCTCAATTTACAATAAGGGCCAGTTTGTAAAGAGACCCAGCCGAGTCAGCAAAGTGGTGAAATCTCTATGGAGCAGGTGGGACTTGAAACCATGTCTCAGAGCAGTCATGCATCTGGCTGAAAGGTGGAGCAAATGGGTCGAATGGCCTACTCTTGTTCTGGTTTCTTCTGGGCCTGATGGTCAACATTAAAATCTGGAGAGGCAGAGAATTCACTCATTTGGGAAGTGGGATGAAAAGCGTTCGGGCATCGCCATGACCGTCAGGACTCGATGAATCAAACAGCGTGCATTATGATATATTGGGTGGTCTCTCTGCAAAAGGGGTTTTAGTTTGACACACAATACGGACGTCAGCACTCAATGTTTACGTACCGAACGTCACCACTTGCAAAGCTTTACTTCATGGAGAGGGGCTAAAATAGCTGTCTCTTTAACACTGGTAAAAGCCTCCAGTTTTCCTGTCAGCTCTTTTGTTAAATGTTTTAGATTTAGCTTCATAATAGTTGTGTTTATACCAGGAAGCCTGTTCCTGTACCGAACCTTCAAAGTGAACCACTGCCCTTCTTTGATGATGCCATCACTGGGATTAGTTATAACTACTTCTGGGTATTGGCCTGCAGAAGAAAAGCAGTAGTTACTTCCAACAAGCAAAACCTCAATCAAAATTTTCACTCTTCATCGCTGTTAAAACATTTGCTGTTTCTGCCCAATGCAAAAAAAAACACAATTGGCCGATTATTCAGTGATTCTCCTCTCCGAAGCCTGCCCAATACCGACAAGGCACAGGTTAGGAATGAAGGAGTGCTCCCGACTTGCCCGGTTGGGTGCAGCTCTCTTAACACTTGAGAAGCTTGATACTAACCAGAGACAAAGCAGACCCCGCTTGATTGGTACCACATCCACAAACATCCAGTTTCTCCACCACTGACGCTCAGTTACAGCAGTGTCTCTTATCTACAAGGTGCACTGCAGAAATTCACCACAGATCCTCAGGCTGCACCTTTCATACCCACAATTACTTCCATCTAGATCAACAATGATAGCAGCTACATGGGAACACCACTCCATGCACATTCACCTCCAAACCACTCACCGTCCTGACTTGCAAACAGATCAATCATTCCTCTAGTGTTGCTGGGCCAAAATCCTGGAATTCCCTCCCAAGGGACATTGTGGGTCTCCCTCCAGCATGTGGGCTGTGGTGGTTCAAGAATGCAGCTCACTACCACCTACTCAAGGGGCAACTAGGGTTAGGGGCAATAAATGTTGGGCCTACCCAGTGACACCCATGTTCCATCATTAGAAGCTACCTTCAATGGGACTCCATCTCCACAAGGACTGTGCTGTGGTCACTCTCACCGATACTGTCAAGGACAGATGTATGAACAGCTGACACATTGGTAAGGATGAGGCCAGGTATGTTTTTTTTCCCCTCCTGTTGGTTCCCTCACGACCTGCCGCTGACTCAATCTCGCAGCAATGCCCTTCAGGATCCGAACAGCCCGACTGGCAGTGCTACTACCGAGCCTCACTTGGTGGTGGGCACTGAAATCCGTGCTTCATCTCAGTGTTGTTCAACAAGGAGGAGTTACTGATTCATCAGCCAAGGGAGGGGCGGTACGTGGTAATCTGCAGGAGGTTGGAATACTGCGTCCTGTTCTGGGCGCCCTATTATAGGAAAGATGTGGATGCTTTGGAGAGGGTTCAGAGGAGGTTTACCAGGATGCTGCCTGGACTGGAGGGCTTATCTTATGAAGAGAGGTTGACTGAGCTCGGTCTCTTTTCATTGGAGAAAAGGAGGAGGAGAGGGGACCTAATTGAGGTATACAAGATAATGAGAGGCATAGATAGAGTTGATAACCAGAGACGATTTCCCAGGGCAGAAATGGCTAGCACGAGGGGTCATAGTTTTAAGCTGGTTGGTGGAAAGTATAGAGGGGATGTCAGAGGCAGGTTCTTTATGCAGAGTGTTGTGAGAGCATGGAATGTGTTGCCAGCAGCAGTTGTGGAAGCAAGGTCATTGGGGTCATTTAAGAGACTGCTGGACATGTATATGGTCACAGAAATTTGAGGGTGCATACATGAGGATCAATGGTCGGCACAACATTGTGGGCTGAAGGGCCTGTTCTGTGCTGTACTGTTCTATGTTCTATGTTCTATGTTTCTGTGCCCGTGTTTAACCCGAAGCCACAAGGCTTCACGTTGTCCGGAGTCAAGATGATACCTGCCAATGTAACTGCTGCCTGACTGCATGCTACTGCGGCATCACCTCTGCTGGGCCTGTCTTGCTGGTGGGACAGGACATATCCAGGGACAGTGATGGTGGTACCTGGGACATTGACAATAAGGTATGATTCGAGGAGGCTGACGGTGACCCTCCCAATTTTGACACTGGCCCCCAGATGTTATTGAGGAGGTCTTTGCAAGGTCATCAGGGCTGTTTTTGCTGTTGTCTTTTTTGGTGTCAGGTCAATCCTGGGGATTCATCCAGCCTCTTTTCATTGTGCAGACTTCATAGCAATGGATATAACTGCATGACTTGCTCAGCCATTTCAAAAGGCAATTAAAGGGTCAATGGATTCGAAGTGTTGACTCTGTTTTCCTCTCTTTTTCTCTCTCTCCACAGATAATGCCATGCCTGCTGAGTTTCTCTAGGACTTCCTGTGTTTATAACCTGTAATGTTACCTTTGTTTCTCTCTCTCTCTCCACAGTCCTGCTAAGATTTTGAAATTTGTCATTGCTGCTTTCCTGCCCTGATTGATGTAAGATCAGAAGCTTCAAACAGAATCTGTTCATTTTCCAGGTATGGCACTGCCAAGTGACTATTGGCAAAGATTCCCAACTTCCTGTATCTACTTACAGAAGTATTCTATTTGGGATGGGGGGTTGCGGTCAATGCCAAAAAGATAAATGTTCGCTGTAACAGCTGGTACAAAGTCCAACTTTCATTCGATTTTGAATGTTTAAAAAGAAACACATCATTGGTGCATCAATTACAGATCATGGTCAATTCACCACAAACTTACCAGATCATTGGGCTGCTCTCCCCTCAGAGAGAGACGACTGAATGGTGACTTGACCTGAGGCTCACCACGCCTTAGGCAAGGCAGAGGTCGAGAAGGAGAGTCCTTCACAGTCGCTGCAGGATTTGTACCCACGCTGTTGCTGTTTTAATGCATCACAAAGCAGCCATCGAGGCGAGCCCCACACCCCTCCCCTTCTGAGGCAGGAATTGTCGCTGATCTGGAGAGGGGGTGTAATTATAAACCAAAGAGCTTTGCCCCTCCCACCAGCCCAACATCATTGGAGACAAAGAGATTTGTGATGATGCTGTAGCTTTAAGAGATTATTTTGTCCTGGTTTCTTTTGAGGGAAAGATTGAAGGAGAAAGGTCCAGCTCGCTGGTTAGGACCCATTAACTAAACAGCTTGAGGGGCTTTGGGTTTTATTTTTTACAGCCTGATTGGGTGTAGCCACCTCTCACAAAGCAGAATCTCTGGGTTTTGTTTTCTTTTCAGTGGCATCTGAAGCTATTGGGGTCTCAACAGATATGGAAGCTTGAGGGAATGTCTCCTGGCTGCTACTCTCTCTGAATTTTCTCTCAATGTTTCATGCTACTGGATGTAAAGAATTGCCCTTGAGAATCCATGTCTGAATTTTCCTTGTATTTTGCCAAGGGGCGTGTTGAGGGGATGTTACTGTCTTGAAAGAGATTTATTAGAAATATTTACTGAGTCAATTATTCTGTGACATTTCCAATATAATTGTTATTCTTAATTCCTCTTTCTTTTGTTGCATTTTAACTGCAGTGTTGAAATAAATTGTGTTTTGCTTAAAATAAAACAATCACACTGCATCTGAAACCAGCACTTCATGTTTGCCTTTAAAAATAAGAAAATCTAGCGTCTAGGCTCTTTTCTAAAAATATTTGGAGGGGGCCTGGCCTGGTCCATAACAAAGATTTATCTTTCGAAGAGAGATTGAGCAGTTTTGGTAAATACTCTCTGGAGTTTAGCAGAATGAGAGGAGGTTAAACTGGGGGATATAAGACATGAAAGGGAGTGGGGGGACTGACAAAGAAAATAGGGAGAAATTGTCTCTTCATGTGGGACAATCTAGAATGAGAAGCCACCATGTCAGGATAAGGGGCTGAGCAGGTTGAAAACAGAGAAGAGGAGGAATGGCATCTCTCAAAGGTTAGGCGGGCAGGGGAGCATGATTCTAACCCGCACATCTTAGGGCCGTGCCAGGAAATGGGAGCACCTGGAGAAAAATTGACACAGACACAGGGAGAATGTGCAAACTTCATCCGGACAGTCACCTGAGGCTGAAATCAAACCCGGGTCCCCAGCACTGTGCAGCAGCAGTACTAACCACTGAGCCACTATGTCACCCATTGAGCCTGTTCCACTATTCAATGGCTGACCTGTGGGCTCACTTCATTGACTTGTGTTTGGCTCCTATCCGCTGATTACCTGAAGCAAAAAAAACTGTCAGAGGCTTATAAAAAATAGAGACCTAAACCTCGATCTCACTTTGCGTGCAATCATTTAACGTAACATTTTCAACTTACCGTGGGCATCCAAATATGAAGTGGTCCTGACGGTTAAAAAAAAGAGAGAACATGCCGTTACATCTGTGAAGGTTCTCGTTTTGAATTCTAACCTCTGCAGAACGACGCACACACCCCTGTGCAATCATGTGTCATTTGCTTATAAAGAGGAATCTACTGTTTGAAATACTGTAGCTACAGGTTTTGGGGCAGGAGTTTTGCCCATGGAGGGCTTTTTTTCTGCTCCAAGTTTGTACGTTTGCTTCAGAAACACCGGAGCCAGTGAGGGGGTCCATGGACAGATATCCAAATGGAAAGCTGAGTTCGGAATGTCAGAATGGAGCTGGGCAATGCTTTGCAATGGTGAACGAAAGAGAAAGTGGGCGAGCTAAACCAAGAGGTGAGAAGGAAGGGTCCTGGGGGTGGAGCTTCAATGAATGGAGATGCCTGTTCAATCTGTTCAGATCAATAGCATGGATCATCTCGCAATAGAGTTATAGAGTCATACAGCATGGAAACAGATCCCCTGGCCCAGCTCATTCATGCCGACCAGGTTTCCTGTAATAAACTAGTCCCATATGCCTTCAACTGGCTTTGCAAATCCCTTCAGCACCCTCTCCAATGTAATAATATCCTTCCCATAGCAGGGCTACCAGATTTGTACACAGTAACCTAAAAGATGCCACATCAATGACCTATACATTGGCAACATAACGTTGCTCAACTCCTATAATCAATGGCCTGACTGCTGAAAGCAAGGTTGAAATCTGGATGATGGTACATAATCAGGAATGCTCACTTAAATGCAACAGACTCTCACAGTATTGGAGAGGTCTTTCAATCCATCCAGACCGTACTCACCAAAAATAAAGGGTGTTCCCAGTCACGATTGAGATGAGGAAGAATGCCCTCACCCAGAGAGTAGGGAGCATGTGGGATTCTCTAACACAGTAAGCTTTTGGGTCCAAGAAACTGAATGAAACTCTATCTCTCTCTCTCTTAGCCCTGTCACCATCCCACTGTCTTGCTTTCAATTCTGTCATCATCCCTTTCTCTCCCTTCATCCTACCCCCATCTCTCTTTCTCTCCCTCACCCCACCCTCCTCGCTTCCAGAAATTATAATTGCAGTCTTGAAAACGCGAATCAGTTTGAATTAATTTAGCCCCTCCTAACAGCACAGCCCTGGCATCTCAGTCACATGTGATTAATCTGGGAGATAACTGCACACAATGTTTCATTTATGTATAAATATGTAACAACCACTTACAGAGAATGAGTCGGGAAAACACCTTCACATGCAACGCGTGGAGTCCAAATGTAAAGACAAACTCGCTCTCTCTGGGAGGGTAAATACTTCAGGAATTCAATTAATTTCACCTCTGACTTTCCTAAAAAAGAAAATAAACGGGATCGTGGTTTCAGTGAGCAGAGAATGAGGCCACTCGATTGTGGATATTTGTGATCTGTGACTATCCATCTCCCGAAGAGTGTTACAAACTAGTTTATCTCCATCTCCCACTTTCCCCACAATTTTCTCCCTTTAATTGGAGCAAGTGAAAGGAAATCATCAAACAGAATCATACAGCACAGAAACAGACCCATCAGCCCAAGCTGTCCATGCCTACCAGATTTCCTATACTATTCTAGTCCCAATTGCCTGTGTTTGATCCATATACATCTAATCCACCTGTCTTTTAAATATTGTGCCCACCTCTACACTTGCTCCAGCAACTCATCCCATACCCACACCAACCTGTGCAAAAAAGTTGTCCCAGAACAAACATCCTGCCCTCAGCATTTAAGGCATTTCGTTCATGAGTGGACTTCTCACAATGATCAATCTCTCCAATTGATTCATCAAAAAGAGAGTGAAGTGCCCCCAGTTTTCTCTTCCCCTTCTCTCCCAGCAATAAGCTGGACAAATATGACTTACCTGTGCTTGGCCTTCCCAAAGGGTACATGACCCTCGAGGTGGGATCACCCACCCACCCCACCCCAGGAACCAGCAAAGCAATCTAAAGGGGAAGGTTAAGTTCTGGCTTCTTCAGATCAGCCTGCAGCTCTGAATCTTCATCAGAGAGACAGGAAGTGACACTGGCCACGCAGGGACAAGCCGAATGGACTGCCTGCAACTGAAACACAAAGAAAAAGGAACAAAACTTCATCAGTTGACACAGTGTGCTTCTTCTCTGATAGAAACACTTGCCAGGAGGGGCAAGCAGGCTGATGCAGAGTCAACAAACTCAAAACATTAACTTTTTTTCTCTCTCTCTCTCTCTCCACAGATGCTGCCAGATCTGCTGTGTTTCTCCAGCACTCTCTGTACTGGTTTCAGATCTCCGGAACCCTGCACTTTGGAACCGTACAAAGTGTGTTCTTTGTTTCAGACACCAGTGCCGCCACTCCTGGTGAAATTGTGCCCTCTGTAGTTCAAGCAAAGAGGAAAGTGGGGGCTAACATATTTCAAAATATCTCTGTGTAACAAGGTGTAGAGCTGAATAAACACAGCAGGCCAAGTAGCATCAGAGGAGCAGGAAAGCTGACATTACGAGCCTAAACCCTTCTTCAGAAAGTTTGTGAGTGTTTTTTTGATCTGAAGAAGGGTTCAGACCTAAAATGTCAGCTTTCCTGCTCCTCTGATGCTGCTTGGCCTGCTGTGCTCATCCATCTTGTTATCTCACACATTGTGTCCCATTCTCTCTCACACACACCCTCCTTCTCACACATTCTGTCCCATTCTCTCCCACATACACCCTCTTTCTCACACATATTGTCCCATTGTGTCCCACACACAAACTCTACACCTTGTTATCTCAGATTCGGCAGCATTGGCCATTCCTGCAATCTCAAAATATCTCTGCATTGCTCTGTTAGAAAGGAAACACAAGACAATTTGACAAGATATTCTGGGAATGGCATCGGTGTTACTGCAGGAGCAGAAGTGGCCATTCAGCCCATTGAATCTGCTCTGCCATTAATGAGGACTGTGATGGATCCTCAATTCCACTTTTTTGGACCATAACCCTCAGGTCCCCTCCCTGATTAAAAATACCAGCCTTGAACATATACTGAAAGACCCAGGCTCAACAGTTGCCTGCAAAATAGAATTCCACAGATTCACTCCCCTCAGAAAGAAGAAAGTCCTCCTCATCACCATCTTCAATGGGAAATCGCACCCCCGCGCCCCCCACCCCAGCTTATTCTGTGGTGGTGAGCCTCTGGTCCCAGACTCTCCCACACAAGGGGAAACAACTTCTCGCCGCATCTCCCCTGTCAGTCCCTCTGCCAATCTTCAATAAGGTCGCCGCTCCTTCCTCTAAATTCCAATGAGGACAGGCCCAAGCTACTCAGCTTCTCCCTCATCAGAGAGTCCCTCCATGCCCAGGATCAGCCGAGTGAACTTGCGCTGCCTCCAATACCCAGTCTATCTTTTCTTTAATAGGGGCCCCAGAACTATTCACAGAATTCCAGCTGTGGCCTGGCTCATGCCTTATGTAGTTGTTTGCAAAACTTCCTAAATTTTATACCCCATTTCCTGTGAAATGCAGGCTGTTTGCCTTCCCCACTGCCTACCAAACTTGATGCTATTTTTTGTGACTCACAGACAGAGACTACCCGATCTCGCTGATAAAGAAATCCTATGTGGGAGCATACTTTAACTTTATCTAAAGTTGCCTAAGCCTCTGGAAGACAAGCAGCACTGTGATCATAAGAACTAGTTTTTTTTCTGACTGCTGAGGACTTGCAGACTGCAGAGAATCTGTAATTTTGTGAAGTGCTGCTGAAGTTTTCGAAGGGATTTCTTCATGTACCAAAACATCAGACAGAGTTGCAGAATGTCACTGTGTGATTGGAGATCCCCAGTGGGCAGAACTTACATAATTCCTCCTCAGTGGGCGATATGTACTCCCTGAGGAACAAGATATTCTGGTTCCCTCCTGTCAGTAAAATCAGCATTCACAACAAACCTGCATTAATTGTCCCCTCTTTCTGTCCCTAATTTGTCCCACCCTGTATTCAATTCTCCTTTTCTATTTACATTTCAAATAAACAGTTGCATTTCCCTTTACAGCATAGAACAATACAGCACAGTACAGGCACTTCAGCCCACAATGATGTGCCAAACTTTTACCCTCAACCTAAGGTCTACATAATCTCCACCCCTACCTTATACTATCAACCATATGCCTATCTCATTGCCACTTAAATGCCCCTCATGAGGCCGACTCCACTACCCTCTCCGGAAAAGCATTCCACGCCTCTGTCACTCTCCGAGCAAAGAACCTACCTCTGGCGTCTCCTCTATATCTACGGCCACTCAATTTAAAACTATGCCCACTCATAATAGCTAACTCCACCCTTGGAAAAAGTCTCTGCCTGTCCACTCTATCTATACACCTGATCATTTTGTACACTTCTATCAAGTCACCTCTCATCCCTTGTTGTTCTGAAGAGAAAAGCCCTCGCTGTCTCAACCATTTTTTCAACTTTTTTATGAAACTTTGTTAATCCATTTGCTGCTCTGTTGCAACTTATTCCAGGTGGCTGTTACTTTAGCCCTTTGTGTTCTGCATGCAGACATAGAGTGGGACAGAATGTGTGAGAAAGATGGCTTGTGAGAGAGATTGGGACAGAATGTGTGAAATAGAGGGCGTGTGTGGGAGAGAATGGGACAGAATGTGTGAGAAAGAGGGTATGTGTAGGAGAGAATGGGACAGAATGTGTGAGAAAGAGGATATGTGTGGGAGAGAATGGGACAGAATGTGTGAGAAAGAGGGTATGTGTGGGAGAGAATGGGGCAGAATGTGTGAGAAATAGGGAACATGTGGGAGAGAATGGGACAATATGTGAGAAAGAGGGTGTGTGTGTGAGAGAGAATACGAGAGTGTGTGTGACACAGTGTGTGTGAAATGTGAGAAAGAGTGTGAGCGTGAGTGTGGAGTGCGAGACAGTGAGAGAGAGGGTGTGACTGAAGGTCAGGGGCAGGCGGTATAGAGCGGGGTGTGAAGAAAAATGTTTTCACCCAGAGTGTGGTGGAGTGCCTGGAGCTCACTCGCTGTTAAGGTGGGAGAGGCAGTCACCCTCATCACATCGAAGAGGGATTTAGATGTGCACTTGTGATGCCAAGGCTATGGGCCAAGTGCTGGGAAAATGGGGAAAATAGGGAATAGGGAGGTGGTTGCTTCTGACCGGGACAGGCCTGAAGGAGTGACGGGCCTGTTTCTGTGCTACAGACCTCTCTGACTCTCTGTTATTGACTCCTAACTGCCCTGTGGGGCAGCTGCGGATGGCCAGCCCAGTCAGTGATGCTCAGGTCCCATGAATAAATGTAAAAAATTGTCTTCTTCCCTTAACTTAAAGTGAGCTTCCCCCGACAGTAACTGGCCTGCTGGGAAATATGTGACCGGCAAGCTATGTGATAACAATTGGGGACCCTACAGCCCTCCAGACTCAAAAATGTGTTCAATAATTTTAGGGCCTAAACTCTCCCATATCACAGGCTCCACCGCAAACACCAGGCCTTGTTACCACGTAGCCTGCCACTACACACCCACTGTTGTTAGTCACTAACAGTCCCCATTAACAACTATTCACCCTCCCAGCCTGACTGTTAGCAACTCTTTTGTCTGTCCAACTGTCCTTCTCTCTGTGTGGGCTCTATCCTACTGTTTACTCCCTACCCCACCCAGTTCCCTATTTTCTGCAGAAAACTGACATTTTCCTTGCAACCGTCAGTTCTGAGGAAGGGTGACCAGACCCAAAACATTAACTCTGTCTTCTCCTTCACAGATGCTGCCAGATCTGCTGAGCTTCTCCAGCAACTTTGTATTTGCACAGACCCTAACACACAGTTGCGTACACACTTGCACACATCCTCTCACAGATTCACACACACAGACAGACACAGACACAGACACAGACACACACACACACACACACACACACACACACACAAACACACACACACGCGCGCGCGCACGCACAGACTCAGATTCATGCACAAACATTCACACCTCCACTCCCCATTCTATTCTCTGCCCCCTCATTTCCCTGCAACCTCGCCCTGCTCACAGGCCCTACATTCAGTCTCACATGCACACACACACACACAAGTAAATATACATATTCCGCTTTACATGGAGCAGATACATCAGCAGATGCTTCACAACCCCCTCGTGAAGAGAAACCAAGCAGAATAAATCCCTCTTAAAGGAACACATTGTCACACATTCCTCTCTCTCTCTCTTTGAGTTCTATCCCCACCACATACTCACCCGTCTCTTTCCCGACCACATCACCCCAGCCCCATCCCAGTCTTCAGGATAAATACCACTTATTCCCAGATGCTATCAGTTCTGACAAAGAGTCACCAGATTCGAAGCACAAACTCTGTTTTCTCCCTACAAATGATGTCAGACCTGCTCAGTTTTGAGGGTTTACTCTATGAATTTAAAGACAATTAGTGATGGATAATGACGGTTGATTTAGCCAACAAAAACACCAAATTTCAAATCCTGAACTTGCTCCACTGCTAACTTGGGGGTACTGCCTCACTACTGTCTGGACACCGTGCCATCTCTGAGCGCAGACAGAATCCAAAGTGTAGAACCAAGCTTATGCTTCTGCCTCCTGGAACACAATTGCCAGATAATCACCCGCTGAATGAGACACTGGCCTGCGTGGAGTTCAGGCTTTATTACATTGTCACTGAGCTGCTGTTTCTTGACCCACAGGCATTTGCTTTGTCTGTGGTTGGCACAGATCACACAAGCGTGCACCAACATACCCACAGTACAGCTGGAAATTATCGTTTAGCATCCATCCAAATGATATTGCAGTTTAAGAATTAGAATTCAACTTGTGCCTTTTCCACATTTTCACTTATGTTATCTTGTCAAATCAGGTATTCAGAAATATAATGTCATGAATTCAGCAGCCTGCTTTAGAAAGAAAGGGAGACAGTAAGAGAGAGGGACAGTCTGACAGGCAGAGTGAGAAAGAGAGATAGACAGATAGACCAAAAATAATAGAAAGACGTATGTAGAGAGACAGACACACAGAGAGCCAGTGAGAGAGGGAGTGGGGAGAGAAAAGATGAAGGAAACAGTGTGAGAGACAGTAGGAACTGCGGGTGCTGTAGAGTACGTGATGACAAGGTGTAGAGCTGGATGAACACAGCAGGCCAAGCATCACCTTAGGAGCAGGAAAGCTGATGTTTCGAGCCTCAACTCTTTTTTCTGATGAAGGGACTAGGCCTGAAACATCAGATTTCCTGCTCTGAAGATGCTGCCTGACCTCCTGTATTCATCCAGCTCCACACCTTGTTCTCAAAGAGAATGTGTGTGTGTGTGTGTGTATGTGTGTGTGTGTGTGTGTGTGTGTGTGAGAGAGAGAGAGAGAGAGAGAGAGAGAGAGGCAGACAGACAGAAACAGACAGGTAGAAACAGAGCATGAGAGACAGAGAGCGAGAATGATATTCAGAGAGGAACAGAGAGTGGTGAGAGAGACAGAGAGAGGCACAGTGTGAGAGAAAGAGAGGGAGACAGGGACTGAGGCAGAGAGAATGATATGTATGTGAGAGAGAGAGAGAGATTGAGAATGTGTCTGTGATGGAGAAGGAGTCAGTGAGTGAGAAACAAGCAGCGGGAGAGAGATACTGTGAGGAAAAGAGACAGTGAGAGAAAGAGAGAGAGTTTGAGAAATAGTGTGACAGAAAGAAAGAGAGAGAGACAGTGAGACAGACAGTGAGGGAAAGAATGAGACACAGAGAGACAGTGAGAGATCAAAAGTGGGAGTGACAGTGAGAGGAGAGCAATAGTGTGAGAGACACAAAGTGAGACAGCAAGTCAGACGTAGACACAGAGGGACTCCCAAAAACACAAGGAGAGAGAGATAGATAGACATACATGACAGGGAGGGGGAAAGAGCAAGAGGAACGGTGACAGAGAGAAAGGGAGTTTGACACACCCAATGAGAGACACAGAACAAGCGAGAAGGACAGTGAGCGAGAGAGACAGAGAGGGAAAGAGTGAGAAGTAGGACAGAGAGTGAGTGAGATAAACAGAAAATGTGTGTGAGGGAGTCGGAAATTGTAAGGGTCAGAGAGACAGGGAGGCACTGGGACAGAAGGACTGAGAGAGAGAGAGAGACGGAGTGCAAGATAGGGAGAGTGGGCGAGACTACGATAGAGAGAGGAAGAGACAGAGGCAGAGATCAAACCAAATGGAGAAAAACAGCCAGACAGAGGCACAAAAAAGATTCACCTGAAACGCCTCTTCTCTGAGATAATTCATGACACTGCCCTTGAGCCCTCAATTTTTGTCACTGTCCAGGTTGGCCACTCCTACTTTTGATTTGAACAGACATTTACATCTTGGCAAAACAATCTTCTTGGCCAAATGAAATGCAGCATGTCCATCCGTCTCTGAGGTCAACAGGCAGAGAATGCAATAATTCAATTGGATTTGCATGTACCTTTGCTTCGTGCCCATTTGATGGCTGAACTCTGGTGGCTGGTTCCAGACTGTCCTCAAGGTGAGACATTTATTCAGTATTCAACATTTCAAAACTTGAGTTTAATTACACAAACACTACTTAAAAAAAATGAGGTAAATATTTTCATGTGCAATGCTACTGCCATCTGACAAAATACTGTTAAGTTGAACTCTCCACTGGAAGCATGTCTTTCCCTCATGAGATCAGCAATACCATGCACTTTACTGAAAGGCACAAATCATTTGAAATCTGGCCAGTGGACAACTGTCAGCGAAGCATTGCCTCACCACTGCTCCTGGTAACGCGACAGTCTGTGTGCTCTGTGCTCGGCACAGCTTGCATTTAAAAAGAAAATTTTAACTATTTCATCATTTGTAACAAATATAAGTTCTGGTCATGAGCAGAAGCCAAACAAGATCAAATCATGGAATACAAGGGAAGGTAAGGATTGTTGTCAATCAAAGGAAAAGATGTGTGAAGTTGAATTTGGGGGTGGGGGGGGACACCTTGTGGTGCAGTGGTAATGAAAAGGTGATTTGAAAAATAGGTTGCATTAAAACAATATGTATAAAGCTGACATTAAACCCCAGGCCTGGGCATTCGGAACACTTTTGAATTCAATAAAGCGTAACTAACAGAATAATTCATTAAGGGAGAAAATGGCATTGAATTAAACTAGCGAGAGACATAAACATGTCTTTTTAAAAGCTTGCCCCGTATTCCATGATTAGATCGTGTCAGACTACGGCTCATGTTGAGAACTTAAATTTGATACAAATGACCATGCAATTAAAATCTTTGATTTAAATGCAAGCTGCGCAGATACAGAGCACACAGACTGTCCCATTACCAGGAGCAGTGGTGAGGCAACACTTCACTGTCTGGTTGTTCACTTGCCAGATATCAGGTGGCTCTGAGTCAAGTGCACATTGCTGGTGATCTTATGAGGGAAGGACGTTGCAGCGAGTGGAGTGATCAACAAGAGTGTTCCTTCAGATAACTTGTTTCTCACAGTAGCATCACACGTGAAATCATTTACCTTGTTAAAAAAACAGCCAGGTATTTTGAACAGCTGTTGAATTGTTGGATGCTGAGGTAATGTCTCACCTTGAGGAGAGTCTGGAACCAGCCACCAGTGTATTGTCTTCAAATTAGCCCAAAGCAAAGGAACATGCAAATGCAATCAATGTCTTTGTTTTGCACTTTGCATTCTATCCCTGCTGACATGAGAAACGGATGGATGTGCTGTGTTGAAGATCGTTGGCCAAGAGATTGTTTTGAAAGATGTACTAAATTGGAGGAATGCAAATTTTGACAGTGTTCGGCAAGAACTTTCAAAAGTGTGTTTAAATATTCACAGGTAAAGGGACACCTGGAAAATGGGAAGGCTTCAAAAGTGAGATGGTGAGAATCCAGAAACAGTGTTTTCCTGTTCCCGAGAAGGACAAAGCTGGAAGGGAATGTTGGATGATGGCAGAAATTGAGGCTTTTTCTGAAACAAAGAGGGTTGCAGAGGTCAAGTATAGACAGCAGGGATCAAGTGAATCCCGAGGAGAGTAGAGAGTCACTGGAAGTATATGTAAGGAGGGAAGCAAAAGGGGGAATGCGACAGCTTTGGCAAATGAGAGTAAGGAAAATCCAAAGGAATTCCACAAATACATAAGGATAAAAAAGTAACTGGGGAGACAATACGGCTCATTAAAGATCAACTTATGTTGGAATAGGCAGAGATGGGCGGAGACACTAAATGAGCAGTTTGCATCAATTTTATTGTGGAGAAGGATATGGAAGTAATATGGTAATATGGTGAAGTAAATAGTGATGTCTTTTTAAAAATGTCCACATTACAGAGGAGGAGATGTTGCATTCCTTAAATTACATCAGGGTGGATAAATCCCCGGGACCTGATCAGGTGTCCCCTGGAACTCTGTGGGAAGCTCGGGAAGTGATTGTTGCGCCTCTTACTGAGGTATTTGTATCATCGATGCCACAGAGTTTGGCTAAAGTGGTCTCACTGTTTCAGAAACATGGTAAAGGAAAGCCAGGGAACTATAGAAGAGTGAGCCTGACATCAGTGGTGGGCACGCCATTGGAGGAAATCCTGAGGGACAGAATTTGGATATATTTGGAAAGGCCAGGACTGATTAGGGTCGGTCAGTATGGCTTTATGCGTGGGAAATCGTACCTCACTAACTTGATTGAGTATTTTGAAGAAGTAACAAAGAGGATTGATGAAGGCAGAGCGGTCGGTGTGATCTATATGGAGTTCAGTAAGGCATTCGACAAGGTCCTGCAGGGTAGACTGGTTAGTGAGGTTAGATGACGTGGTAGACTGAGGGAACTAGCCATTTAGGTCTAGAACTGGCTTGAAGGGAGGTGACAGAGAGAGGTGGTCGAGATTAGAGACCTGTGACCAGTGGTGTCCCGCAGGGATCGATGCTGAGTCTGCTCCTATTCATTGTTTGGATGTGAGAGTCTGACATAGAAATGAGTCATGCATTGTATATAGAAGCATAGAAAATAAGAGCAGGAGGAGACCATTCAGCCCTTCAAGCTGTGGGATGTTTTATTTGTTTAAAAAACAAATGAAAGCTGCACAGGATTGTAGATAGGCGAGAGGGAGAGAAAGGTCTCCCAGATACTCAGTGAATTGAATTAAAGTGGCTAATGATGTGATTTGCAAATTGTATCATCCTGCCCCCACACATCGCACATTACTCTAACATAATAACAAGTCTTTCAGGAGAGTTTCATTTTTTGGGTGTTAATTTCCACTTGAAGGGGAGCCCTGTCTGCCAGAGGCTCGCTGGGGGTTCACCTGTTTGTGTCAAATCCCAAGGCCCCAGTTATTTTAACCCCAGGCTTCAAACCTGTTTTAAAGCTACAAGGCCACAATCCAACAGGACCCTGTTAACTAGTGGCCCATGAAAAAAACAGGGGCTCACAAAAGAAATCAAACCTCAGGGTAATCACCATAAACAGCTCACATGGACATCACGGAATGTTGCCTGTTGTACAGGCCTTAGGCCTCAGAGTTATGGCCCCACTCTTGGAGGATTCTCTTGTACAAAGATCTCCCTGTCCCAATGTCAATTTGACTCTCTTTGGATCCTGTGAGTGAACAGCAATTCCCTGGGAGGAACGAGACAGGATTACTTAAAGGAGACAGCATGGACAGCAGATGTTGGAGACAGAATCAATACAGTGTGGATCTGGAGGAACACAGCGGGTCCAGCAGCATCAGGGAAACAGGAAAGTTGACATTTCAGGTCGATAGCTGCCCATCAGGAGTGGGAAGGGTAAAAGGAGCTGGTTAATAAATAGAGGGAGAAGGGGTTGCGCTGGGGAAGGTAGGTGGGATGGCAATTGGTGAATGCAGGTAGGGGGCAGTGGGGATTTTGCCACTGGAATGGGAGGTCCAGAGAGGTGAGAACGAAGATGGACAGGTTGTGTCAGGTCTGGGGGTGGGGATGAGAGGGAGGGTTGGACAGGGGATGAGGCCAGTGGTGGGGAGATTGTAAAACTGGTGAATTCTACGTTGAGGCCAGTGGGCTGTCGGCTCCTGAGGTGGAATTTGAGGTGTTGTTCCTCCAGTTTGTGTGCAGTGTCATTGTGGTACTGGAGGAGGCCTGAGATGGACATGTCACCAGGAGAGTGGGAGGGGGAGTTAAAATGGTTGGCAACTGTGAAAGGAAGGTGGGGGTGGGGAGGGAAATATCTCTTTGGTGGTGGGGTCAGATTGCAGATGGTCGAAGTGACGGAGGATGACGCGCTGGTTGTGGAGGTTGGTGGGATGATAAGTGAGGACCGGGGGATTCTGTCCTCATGTTTGTTGTGGGGAGGGCGTTTGAGGGCAGAAGTGTGGAAATGCAAGAGTTGCTGTTGAGGGCATTGTGGATCATAGGGAGAGATGGCACAGCAAGATCCCAGTGATTCCAGTCTCAGCAGAACATTGACAATCTCTCAGCTGCGTATCAGTTACAGATTGATTTTGTCTGCTGGGCTCCTTTCAAAAACTTCAAAAGTGACTAATTTGCTGCTTTGAACACTCACTGCCTGCCACAATGGCATTGCAGACATTGCTGTACAGCAAGATCTCTGTCAAACAATACAGCAACAGCCAGCCTGATCATCTGATTCCTTTATCTTCTGTGATACTGCTTCAACGTTCACTGTTTGCTGTCACTCCAGAAATTACCTCATCTCAAAAGCCTCTCTCTGTCTCTCCCTCCCACTCTCTAGCTCTCTCTCTCTCTCTCTGTCTCTCTGTCCCAATCTCTCCTTCTCTCTCTATTCCCAGAAACACTAGCGCACACACACACACACACACACACACACACACACACACACACACACACACACACACACACACACACACACACACAGGGAACAAAAGTATTTAAGAAAGAATCTGATGCATTCTTCTCCAGATTTAATCTCAATGCGGGGTTTATTGTCTCCACCCCTGGAATGTACTGGTTCCCCCCCGCACCCCAGCCCCGAGAGCTCTTTGACACATTGAGATGTTAATGTCAGGACAGGAACCTTGTTGAATCATCCTGAATATTGACATGTTAACTCGAGGGCAACAGAGATTGACTGTTCCCTGTTTCAATTTAATTTTCAAAAGAAAGCTTTGTTCATTGTATCAGTGCAACTTGAAATTATTCAACATTGATCCCACACGAGCCTCTCAGATTCTCTGACACTAAAATCCCCAACATACGCAGTAGTGGCCAGACCATGGGGATATTTGCTGAGGTTCTCTCCCTGGGGATTTTTAAGCTGTCAAAGTGATTCCTAGATATGTATCTTTCTCTCCCTCTCTCCCTCCGTTCCTGTTTCTCTCTTTGTCCATCTCTGTTTCTGTCCTGCACTTATTGCAGTAATTTCCAGCTTGACTTTCACACTTCCCTGGGTAAAGTCACAGGTAATCTGATTGCTCTGTCCTCTGTGATGCTGCACAAGTGTTCATTATCTGCTCGAGCTCCACAAACTAACATTCCTGCTGTTTCACTGTCCAAAATACCTCTCCCTGTCTCTCCTCCTGTCTCTCTTTTGCCAGTGTATCTCTTTCTTTCGCTGTTGCGGTTGTATGATCCTGCCCCACACAAATCACATATTACTCTTCATTATGCCAAGTGTTTAAGGAGAATTTCACATTCAGGGTTTTCATGTCCTCTTTGGGAAGTCCTGTCTTACAGATACTCACTGGGGATGGCGGGGCTTCACAAGTTTGTCTCAAATGCCAAGGCCTCAGTTACTTTAACCCAAGGCTTCAAACCTGTTTTAAAATGACAGGGCCACAAACTGACAGAACCTAGTGATCCAGAGGCCATTTTATAAAAAAACAGGGTCCAACAGAGGAATTCAAACTTTGGGGGAAGAACGAGACAGAACTCCTGGGCCCCAGGGAGAGCAACCTGCCAAATAGGCCTCAGGACTCTGGGCCATTCTTGGAGGATGTTCTTGTTCAAAGATGACCTTGCCCCAAACTCTCTCACTGCCTTTGGATCTTCTGAGCGAATAACAATTTCCTGGGAGAAAAGAAACAGAATTGGAAAATCTCTCGAGAAATGGCACAACAAGATGTGAGAGATTTCCTCTCTCAGTAACATCGAAATATTAAACGTGTCAGCAGGAATTTGATTTTTCAGGCCAGATCCTTTTGAAAACTTCACAAAACAGATGAGTTTGTTGATTAGAAGTCTCACTGCTTGCTAAGATGGCATGCTGGCAATTGATACATAACAAGATCCCAAATGGAACAGCCTGATAATCTGATTCCTTTCCCCCGAGAAATTCTGGCCAAGTGTTAATTATTAGCCCGACTTTCAGAAATTAACATTGCTGCTGTTTTTCAAACTCAAATGCCTCTCCCTCTCTCTCCTCCTGTGAAAGAGTTATACACTCTGTGGAAGGGGTGTTGTGCAAACTAATGGAGCTGCAGTTTCTCAGGCTTTGGATCCGAGAACAAAGAGAAGAAGAGAACAAAGAACAGGCCCTTCAGCCCTCCAGGCCTGTGCCACCTCATTTTTCCCTTCCATACAAACACTGTCTTCACATACAGGATCCATATCCCTCAATTCTTTCCCTGTTCATGTATTTGTCCACGTAGTTCTGGAATCCTGCAATGGTGTCTGCTTCCACCATCGTCTCTGGTAGTGAGCTCCAGGCACTCAACACCCTTTGCGAAAAAAAACCTCGCGGTGCACATCTCTTTCAAACTTCCCCCCACCCCACAAATTGAAACTGTATCTCCTAGTAATTGACACCTCCACCTTGGAAAAAGCCCCATTCTTTCCAATGTTAGCAATGCCATTCACAATCTTATAAAATTCTATTAAGTCGCCCCTCAACCTCCTGCGTTCCAGTGAAGAGAAACCCAGTCTATCCATTCTTTCTTCACAGCTAAAAATCCCCAGTCCAGGTAACATCCTGGTGAACATATTCTGCACATTCTCCAAAGCATCCACATCCTTCTGGAGTGTGGTGACCAGAGCTGTCCTCAATATTCCAAGTGTGGCCCAATGGAAGTGCTATAAAGCTGCAGCATACCTTCCTGTGCGAAGACCCAATGCCGCTTTCAATGACGGTAAGCATGTTATCAGCCTTTTTTCCACCTTTTCTACTTGCGTTGCCACTGTCAGTGATCTGTGGACCTGCACAACCAGATCTGTGTGTATATCAGCAATCCTAAGGGTTCTGCAATTCACTGTAGAATTTTCACCTGTTCATGACCTTCCAAAATACATCACCTCACATTTGTCCAGATTAAGCTCCATCTGAAATTTTTCTACCTTTTCTTGCCTCCAACTGATCTATATCTTGTTGTATCCTGTGACAATCCTCTTCAGTTTCCACATGACCACCAATTTTTGTATTGCCCTGAATCTTACTAATTAGACTGGCGACATTTTGCTCCAAATCATTTATCTCGAACAAAAACAGCAGAGGTCCCAGCCCTGATCCCTATGGAACACCACAATTCAAAACCCTCCATTTTGTAAAACATCCTTCCACTGCTACCCGCTGTCTCCTGTGACTAAGCCACTACTCTGTCCATGTTGCCACCTCACCATGTGACTTCACCTTTTGCCCCAGTCTGCCATGAGGGATAATGTCATAGGCCTTACTGAAGCCTATGTGGACAACATCAACTGTTTTTCCCTAAACAATCACCTTTGTCACCTCCACAAAAACTTCAGTCAAGTTAGTGAGGCGTGATCTCCTTTGTACAAAGCCATGCTGCTTATCACCAATTCATCCATTTTCTGCGAAAAAATGTGCAGGCCTTGTCCCTGAGAATATTTTTGACTCATTTCCCTATCACTGATGTGAGGCTCACAGACCTGCAATTTCCTGGATGATCCCTGTTACTCGACTACAATGGGAGAACATTGGCTAATCTCCAAATCTTTGGGCCCTCATGTGTGGCCAAAGAGGATACAAAGATGCCTGCAATGTTCCAGCAATTTGTTCTCTTATATCCTTCAATATTCTGGCATAGATTCCATCAGGACCCAAGGAATTATCTACACTCATACTTTTTAATACACACAAAATATCTTCCTTTGTAACAGTAACTTGGCTTAGAAATTTGACCCTCCACACCTTGAGATCATTCTTCAACAATTTGCCTCTTTTTTGAATACCAACACAATGTACCTGTTTAGGATCTCACCTAACTTTTCTGGCTGCACACGTAGGTTCCCTCCTTTGTCCTTGCATGGGCCAACCATTTCCCGGCTACCCACTTGCTTTTTATGTAGGTATACAAGGGCATCAGATTCTCCTTAATCCTGTTTGCTCATGACTTTTCATGATCCCGTTCAGCCCTTCTAATTCCTTGTTTAAGCTTTTTCTGATTTTCCTTATATACTTCTGGGCTGCATCAGCTCCCATCCTCCGGGACCTCATGCAAGCTTCCATTTTATTTTGACCAAAGTCATAACATCTCTGGTCACCCAAGGTTCACGTTACTTGCTGTACCAATCCTTCATTCTCACAGGAACATGGCGCTCCTGAGCTTTCATCAATTGCCATTTGAAATACTCCCACGCGTCCGATATGGGTTCCCATCAAACAGCTGCAACCAGCCCAAATTCTCCAGTTAATAAAATGTGAGGCTGGATGAACAGAGCAGGCCAAGCAGCATCTCAGGAGCACAAAAGCTGACGTTTCAGGCCTAGACCCTGCATCAGAGAGGGGGATGGGGAGAGGGTTCTGGAATAAATAAAGAGAGAGGGGGAGGCGGACCGAAGATGGAGGGAAAAGAAGACAGGTGGAGAGAGTATAGTTGGGGAGGTAGGGAGGGGATAGGTCAGTCCAGGGAAGACGGACAGGTCAAGGAGGTGAGATGAGGTTAGTAGGTAGATGGAGGTGCGGCTTGGGGTGGGAGGAAGGGATGGGTGAGAGGAAGAACAGGTTCGGGAGGCAGAGACAGGTTGGACTGGTTTTGGGATGCAGTGGGTGGAGGGGAAGAGCTGGGCTCGTTGTGTGGTGCAGTGGGGGGAGGGGACGAACTGGGCTGGTTTAGGGATGCAGTTGGGGAAGGGGAGATTTTGAAACTGGTGAAGTCCACATTGATACCATTAGGCTGCAGGGTTCCCAGGCGGAATATGAGTTGCTGTTCCTGAAACCTTCGGGTGGCATCATTGTGGCAGTGCAGGAGGCCCATGATGGACATGTCATCTAGAGAATGGGAGGGGGAGTGGAAATGGTTTGCGACTGGGAGTGCTTTAGATGACGTCGCCAACCATTTCCACTCCCCCTCCCATTCTTTAGATGACGTCGCAAACCATTTCCACCCTAACCTGTTCTTCCTCTCACCCATCCCTTCCTCCCACCCCAAGCCGCACCCCAATCTACCTACTAACCTCATCCCACCTCCTTGACCTGTCCGTCTTCCCTGGACTGACCTATCCCCTCCCTACCTCCCCACCTATACTCTCTCCACCTATCTTCTTTTCTCTCCATCTTCGGTCTGCCTCCCCCTCTCTCCCTATTTATTCCAGAACCCTCATCCCATCCCTCTCTCTGATGAAGGGTCTAGGCCCGAAACATCAGCTTTTGTGCTCCTGAGATGCTACTTGGCCTGCTGTGTTCATCCAGCCTCACATTTTATTATCTTGGATTCTCCAGCATCTGCAGTTCCTATTGTCTCTGATACCAAATTCTCCAGTTCCTGCCTAAAATTGGTGTAGTTCACTTATCCCCACTTTACCAACTTCACTGGAGATCTGCAGCTGTCCCTACCTGTGAGTATCTTAAAAGTCTCATAGCATTATAGAGTTGTTTCTGATGTTGATGTGGTCCCTCTATATGACTGAATTCAGGCCATTTGAGAGCACATATTGTTGGAGTAGCATATAAGGTGAGACCAGGAAAGGTTGGCAGTTCCCTTCCCTGAAGGGCATTAGTGAATCAGAGAGCTTTTTAAAACATGATTTCATGCTCATCATGAGATTTTCATTGAACTTCAAGTTCCACCACCTGCCATGGTGTGATTCATTCCAGGTCGTCTGAACATTACCCAAGGCTCAGGATTAATGTTCCAGTCACAATTCCATGAAGTATTAGAATGAAACTTATCAGATGGATGTATGATTGAGGGGATATTGTGCTGGGAAAATGAATGAGATTAAAGTTCAATGAATTCCCAGAGCCTGATTATCTGTGTTGGAGAGTCCTTCCTGAGGTGGCCGTAAAAGTAATGGATGCATTGGTGGTTGTCTTTCAAGTTCTATAGGTTGTGGAACAGAAGAGGGGAGTTAATGTAACCCCAATGTTTAAAGGCAAAGGAGGCACAGAGAAAACAGGCAATTAGAGACAGACTGCCCTGACACTGGGTGTGGGGAAAATGCGAGAGCCCATTCTAAAATGTTTAACAGCCTAGGGCTTGGGAAATGGTAAAAGAGTCAGCATGGAGTTACAGGAGATCAATAATGCTGGAAAAATCCACTGGAAGTTTTGGTTCAAAGAGATTAGAAAACAAAATGAAAGTACATGTGATTGAGATAATGTTCTGACCTGGATCGAGAACTAGTTGGCAAACAGAAAACGGAATGGGAATAAATGAACCTTTTTTTCTGAGGAGCAGCCAGTGACTAGTGATGTTCCACGGTGATCAGTGCTATGGCCCCAGCTAATTGCAATATATGTATTCATTTAGAGCAGGAAGGGGCATGGGGAGAGAATGGGAACAGGGGACTGAGGTGGATTATCTGCCATGATTATATCGAATAATGGAGCTGGGCTTGAAGCACATACTCCGGCATCTATTCACTATGTTTTATGTGTAGGACCAGCCAATGCTGCTCAGGATGGAGTGCCAACACTTGGATGCTGTGACTCCAAAGGAATGGCGACAGAGGTCAAAAAGCTTTCTGAAAACTCCAAGAGCTGCAAGAGTCTCTCAAGCAATTTCAGTTCTTTTTTCAATTGATACACACAGCTTCAACTGTCTACTGATAGTGTAGAAAGTGAATGTTGAACATTGGACCATTGGAATATGATGAGGACATTCAGCCTCTCGAGGCCGCTCTTGCTTGTTCTAGCTCATGGTTAATCAACTCCCGTGATGCCACATTCCCAAGCTACCCCTGTATCACTGATGTAATTACGAAAAGGAAGTCTTATCAGTCTCCATCTTGGAGTTAATCAATGATCAAGTTTCCATCGCCGTCTGGGGTAGAGAATTCATTGGGGTCACCGTTGGAGTGAAAACGTTCCTGTTCTTCCTGATCTGAATGTTTGTCTTTAATTCTGAGGCTGTGCTCCCTTACTTGAAGTCCAACAGACAGGCAAAATACACTTTCTACATCAACTGTGTCTGCCTCTTCAAGAATGTTCCAAGTTTCTGAGAACGTTGGCCATTCTGAAATGTTCTTGATGTGTAAAAATTAAAATCAGCTAAATATTGAAACATTTCTTGATCATTATCCACTTTCAAGTATTTTCCAAAATTGAACTGGAGATAAATTAACTGAAGCTCTGAACAAAATCTTCAACAATTACTCAACAGTAAATACTAAACCATGAAATGTTACTGAGGAATTTGTGATGACAGGACAGCTGACATGGAGAATCACTTTCTCTCTGTTCCAGTTGAAGGTGTTGAACAGAAATACAAAGACACACTCTGGATACGAGCAGAAAAACTGAAAGTGAGAACTATCCTCATAAGGTAAAGATTTTCCAGCTGGGTGATCGATGCGCTGCATTCATGCTCATCTCAAATGTACGAGGCCAGGCAGTTATACAACATGAACTGCTGATAAGAGGCTGAGACCATGAAGAGTGGGGAGAGAAACATCTCCAGGGAGAGCTGGAAAATATACAATCTGCTCAATTGTTTTTGGCAGAGAAATTCCATATCTGGGAGTCCGGCAGCAGTGATTGGTGTCCAAGGGAATGGAAAAACAACAATGGTATGAAGATTGTTTATGACTGGGAAACTGGAAAAATATACCCACAGTTTGTTTTCAGTTTTAAAATCAGGGATTTGAGCGCTATGAACTATAAAATAAACCTGAGGAGTCTGATAGTTGGCCACGATCCTTAATTTGGGAATATTCTGGGAGGGCACTGGAAGAATCCAGAGAGGCTGCTGTTTATATTTGACAGTATGATGAGTTTAAGGAGACTATAGAATTTGCCGAGACAGAGAAATACAGAACCTGAGTTTGTTTGAACAGATCCCGAATGCTGGTGTGAAGTGTGTGATATTGCTTCTGGTTTAATCCAGCACAAGCTGTTCCCAGGATGTTCAGTGCCAGTGACTACCCGTTCCACTGCATTACAGTTATTGGAAAAGGCTGAGATCCTAGGGATTCTAGGTGACACATACAAGGAATATTTCAACATGCTTTTGGAAGTTCAGACGGTGGCAGCAGCTGTTCACAAACACGTAGAAGAGAACGAGGCCCTCTATACCACGAGCGATATTCCTCTGTCCTGCTGGGCCCTTGGCCTGTCAGTGCATCCCTTCTTCACACAATGTGACAGGGAGTTCCCAAGGCCATCACCCAACACTATTCCCACTTTATTTACAACGTTCTGAGACACCATGGCCAAGAGATTTAAAATCCCCCACAATATGTCACTGAAACGTGGTGAGATGGCCTTCACAGCAGTCTTTGAGAAGAAGATTGTTTGTCTAATGATGGAGGTCGAGTACGATTTGCAACTTTCCCATTTCCTGTCTGGATTTATGATGAACCGTTTTGAGAGAATTGGTTCTTTCCACAGTCTGGTTTACACATTCCCACATCTCACCATCCAAGAGTTTATAGCTTCTCTCGATGCATTCCCGTATCCATATCCTGTGAATACCCAGAGTCTCAGTGAAGAATACAGTTGATTTGTGATATTTCTGCATGTTATTGCTGGCCTCTCCTTCTCACGGGCAGCCTGGAGATTTTTATGGTTGCTCCAATCTGTTGAGAGGTTCACTGTGTGAAGGAGAAGGTTTGAATTTCACATTGGTAACACAGCAAGTCAAAACCGATGAAAGGAGCCTTCTGATTATGTTGCACCTTTTATTTGAGATTCAGAAAAAAGCATTGGCTCAGATTGTACTTGGTTTAGCAGAAATCCTTACGTTTTGTGGGTTGGACCTGAAACCAGTTGAGTATGTAGTCCTGTCTCACCTCATATACTCTGTGATGAAATAAGGGAACATGATTTGGAATCCTACAGTATTGAGTGTGAAAGCCTTCCGCAACTGATACCTGCAGTTCACAAATGCCTGGTGTTGAGGTAATTCTTTACTTTCTCTAACTGGGAAGCAAATTGTCGAACTATCACAAAAAGAAACAAATGATTCACAATTTCGAGATAGCAAAATTTTACTTCTCTCTGAACTAATGCTGTGAGATTTAAGAATTTCGAACAGGCCAGAATATTGAGAAATTGAGTTTACAGCTACTACAGTAAAACGCAAGCGGTGGGACAGCAGCCTTCGACTGAAATGCCTGAACTGAACAGCCTGCAGTAGGGACATGTTCCACTAACATGACGAGGCTTGTCAGTGTCTGCACAGAGATTAACTCTGATTGTCAGCGTGAGACCGGGTGGAGAGACATGTAAAGACTTTAAAGATGGTGATTTATTTAACAAACACATTTGCTCAGTGATCCAAACGTATGTAGAGTGGGACCTGTCAAAAACCATCATCAGTTAAAGAAACTTTGAATATTAATTTGCTGTTTATTTTTCAGCATTTCCTGGCACATCCAAGAAGGAGCAAAGACAAGATCCTGGTTTGATTGAATTTGTTTCTCATCCTCTGAATGTTTCTGTTTCGACTGTGGGACAATAAACTGGGAGGTTCAGGAGTAATGCTCCTGTCTCTGGGTCTCAGGAAACCAGATTGAAAAATACAGAAAATACAGTCAGTACTACGATCTGATTTTATGTCTATAAAGGAGCATATTGAATGGTGTATGTCAGTCTCAGTATCAGTGATGTGGAATTAACCCTGACTCTTCTTATTTCTCTCTCTCTGACCCCAGTCAGTGGGGTACTGGACTCACAGCTTCATGAGGTGAGGATCTCACCTCTGCCATCCGTGTAAACCAGTTCCTCATTTTTTTCTCAACCTACGATCAAATTCTTTCACACATCAATATGTCCCCACTCTCTACCAACTCATAAAGAACTGCAGGAATCTGAAACGAATCCGATGAGTGTGTCTAAAAGGCTGACGTAACCAGCAGCATTTTCATGTTTTTGTCAGAGTTATTGATGGAAGTTTTTTTAAAATTGTTATTGAAGTGATAAGTTCGTTGCCGCTATTCCCACAATGCTGCTCAATCTGTTTACTTTTTTTCCATCTTCAATGATTTTCGGCAGGTCATCTGGACAACTGAAATTACTGCAGGATACAAGGCCTGGACTGAACGTGATAGTCTGAACATTTCAATTCATAACCACCAGTCCTCTCATTATTGGGACATTCCTATAGTCACTGTCCCTCCCTTTAAATGGCTGCAGTCCAGGTTGAAATCTCACAGACTGTTTCCACCTCAGGCTCAGTGATAGTGTGAGCGACGATTATGTTCAGTGCCTGTGAAGTATCCTACCATTCCCCATTGGGTATCAGAAAGTTACAGCTACAATTCAATCAGACACACCAAGATAAACATCTCGGGGCAATTTGAGTTGAAAGTTACAATGACTTTACCAACAATATCTACAGCTGAGAAATGAGCAGAAAAGAAGCTGACCATTTTGGTATAAAATTGGTGTTTCAGAAGCTTAAAATAGAAATGGCAAAGTTTCTGTGAGGCTGCTCACCTATAATGGCCGTTTCTAAGGAGACGAGCAAGTTGTGGAATAGATATACATTCAGACATCCTGATCATCATGTGTTCTCGCAGACAGCATCTGCTGTAACCACTTGAGCAGACGGACCGTACCATTGAGCAGCTCCTCATCAGTGAAAGCAAATTGATAGCCTGAAGATAAAAAGCACGGCCCATTGATTGACTGATTGATCCATTTGTGTCAGCCTGGATGGTGAGTGACTTTGAGGAGAACTTACAGCAAGCGGATGATGCCGCCTCTAATTTATTGTCTTATTTACCAGCCTATTAATTATGTGCATTCCCAAAATTGCTCAACAACTCTGTCATTTTTGTTATTAACCATTGGTATTGTCGATGTTGAAGACATAATGTTTATGTTAATGAATAAATTAAATATTACCAGTAGATGAGTTGCTCCCTCACTTGTCCTTTAAAATATTTGACATGAAATCGTTGATAAATTTGCACATTTCTCAATCTAATGAAGAGATGAATAGTTCGGTCTCAAAGTTATACCTTTGAGGAAGGTTTCAAGAGGATGTTGGTGGCATAACCTATTGGAGTTCCAGTCAAAGATGTTTTGTGGGTCTATCTGCAGCAAATGGATGGCAGCGTCACAGGGCGATAGAGGTGTACAGCTTGGAAACAGATCCTTCAGCCCAAATCACCCATGCTGACCAGAAACCCTAAATTAAACTAGTCCCATTTGCCTGCATTTGTTCCATATCCCTCCAAGCCGTTCCTGTCCATATATCCAAACAGATGCCTTTTAAATGTTATAATTGTATCAGCCTCCACCAAATCCACTGGCAGTTCATTCCACACATGCACCACAGTCTGTGTGAAAAAAGTTGCCTATTAGATCACTTTTAGGTCTTCTCTGCCTCAGCTTAAACATATGCCCTCCAGTTCTACCAGGGGAAAAGACCTTGACCCTATCCATGCCACCCATGATTTTATCAACTTCTATATGGTCACCCCTTAGACTCCGACACTCCAGGAAAAACAATGCCAGCCGACTGAACCTCTCCCTGCAGCTCAAACCCAATAAACCCTGGCAACGTCCTTGTAGATCTTGTCTGAACACTTTCAAGTTTAAATAAAAAACATGTTTCCTCTCGCAAAGAGACCTGAATTCAATACAGGATTCCAAAAGTGGCCGAACCAATGGCCTTTTCAACCACATGACCTCTGGACGCCGATACTCAATGCACTGACCAACAAAGGGAGGAATTCCAAAAGCCTCCTTCACAAACCTGACCACCTGCCACTGCACTTCGACAAACCATGAACCTGCACTCAGGGACTCTTGGTACGGCAGCTCACCCCAGGAACTTGCCATTCGGCGGATAATGTCCCAATTTGCGTTTCTAAGATGTGGTATCTTACATTAATCCAGATTAAATTCCATTTGCTACTTCTCAGCCCATCTGATCAAGGTCCCATTTTATACTGAGATAACCTTCTTCACTCTCAATTCCACCAATAATTTTGGTGTTATCTGTAAACTTACTCGCCTTACCTCCGAGATTCACATCCACATCATTGATATAAAGGACAAAAAGCAGTCAACATGGCTCTGATGCTTGTGGCACACTGCTGGTCGCAGGCCTCCAGTCTGATAAACAACCCTCCACCACCACTCTCTGTCTCCTGCCTTTGTATCAGTTCTGTATCCAAATGCTAGTTCTTGCTGTATTCCATGTGATCTAACATTGCTTACCAAGCTACCATGCAGAACCTTGTCAAACACCTTGCTGAAACTTGCCTTCACTCCTCTCCGTCACTTCTTCAGAAACCTCAATTGAATTATTGAGACACAATTTCCTGAGCACAAAGCCGCGTTGACTGTCCCTAACCATTTCCTGCCTGACCAAGTACATGTCAATCCTGTCCCTCGGAATCCCCTTCAACACCACACCCACCACTGATGTCAGGCTCACGAGTCCAAATTTCCCTGCCTTTTCCTTACCATCCTTTCTCAAATAAATGTACCACATGAGCTATCCCAAGTCTCTAGCACCTTGCCCATGCCGGTCGCTGATACAAGTTGTTCAGCAAGGGGCCCAGCAATCATTTCCCTAGTTTCCCACAATGTTCTGGGATACACGTCATTGAGTCCCTCTGATTTATCCACATTTATGCATTTTAAGATGTTCAGGACCTCCTCCTCTGTAATATGGACACTTTTTAAGATATCACTAATAATTTACCACAGTTCTCTGGCTTCCATGTGCTTCTCTACAGTGAACACTGATGCAAAATACTCATTTAGGATCTACCCCTTTCCATGTTGTTCCACACATCAATGACCTTGCTGATCATTCAGGGGCCCTATTCTCTCCTTCGTTACTCTTTTGTCCTTATCGTATTTGTACAAACACTTTGGATTCTCCTTTTAACCGTATTTGTCAAATCTATCTCATGTCTCCTTTTTGCACTCCATATTTCCTTCTGAAATATAGTCCGACTGCTCTTATACTCCTCTCGGGGTTGACTTGATCCCTGCTCTCAACTCCTGGCATGTGTTCCCTTCATTTTCTGACTGGAACCTCAATTTTTCCAGTCATCTGACATTCCTGACACCTGCATCATCCAAAGGAGAACATTCTGTCTCTGGACTCTTGTCTCATTTTTGAAGGATTCCCGCTTTTCAGATATTCCTTTACGCGCAAAGACACATGCCAAATCAACTTTTGAATGTTCTTTCCTCAGAACATTAAAATTGGTCTTTCTTGAATTTCGAACTTCGGCTTTATGATCTGGTATAATTTATTTAATTATTTTAAAACTTGCCTCAAAATTCTCCCCCACTGACAACTCAGTCACTTTACAGGCCTTATTTCCCAAGAGAAGGTCAAGTTTTGCTCCTTCTCTGGTAGGTCCATGTACACACTGAAGAAGAAAATTTTCTTGTGTGCACGTATAAAAAATCCTCCCCATCCAATCCCTGAACGCGATGGCAGTCCCCATCTATGTCTGTAAATTTAACACCTCCCTCCCACCAGCCACCGTGAACACACTATTGTTCTTACAGATAACTGGTATCTCTTTACAAATTAGCTTCTCATTTTCCTATGGGGGTCTACATGCTTCAGGAAGGCAGCTTACCACCTTTTCAAGGGCAACTGTGCAGAAACAACCAGAAAAGGAAAATGTGTCACGCCCCCAAAGTCCCGCAGCCAAACGGAAAGAGGCAGTTACATGATGGCTACACCTACAGCTCCTATCACAACGAAAACATACAGAGGGATGGCCATCAACAAAAAAAAACAGAGTACCATGAGGGAGATGGAGAGGACCACCCCCCAACCTGAGGTGCCCAGCGAAGCCCATCTTCCAGCCATTGGGAAGCACGGGGTACATACCGCACAGCACCTTCGAGAAACCGGGAGCAGCGACACTCTGTCAGTCCCTCTGTCAGACTCAGCACTGGGCCCTGCTGGCTTTGTTCTCACCCCGATGTTACCGGAGCTGGAATATCTCCCCCAGGCAGGAACAAGGTGGCTACCGCAGTGCCGAGAGTATCCAACAGTTCTCCCGAACCATGGGGTTTCATGGCTGGGTGAATGGACATTGGGTAATTCTATAAACTTTTAAAATGAGTGTTAAAATTTCCAGTGTTACTGTGTGTAGCTTTGAATCTATGACACGATGTGTTACCACATTGGCTTCCCTGGGCAATGTCAAAGCAAGTGTCCTGTTTCTGCAGGAGTGTGGGATACCGCACCTCAGCACCTACAGGAGATGGTCGAGTTTGTGGATTATGGGACTTCGATTTTTTTCAGGGGGATATGACAGCCGTTCCTCCGGCCTGGGTATTTTGCTGCAAGGAGGCAACTTCCCCATCTCTGAGGTTAAGGAGGTGGTGGGTCGGTGCCTCCTTGCAGCAGATGTTACAGACAGAAATGCTCCCCTGAGATTAATTAACATGTTCACCCCCCCACCCCCACTGCTGCTGGCGATGTGTGGGCCGGTCATTCTGGCCGGAGATCCAACTGCATCCTTGATGTGGACGGATGATCCAGAAGGGTTGACAGTGAGCTGGAATCCATGTCAACATTCCTGGCAGAAATAGTTAAAGTCCAAGCTGCATGACATCCCCAGCACCTCTGCAGGTGAAATGCACCGCAGATACACCTAGTTGCAGCCAGTTGGGTCTATCGGCTCAAGGAAATATTTTCTGTTTGCATCCCACATGTTCTCAGTCAGATCCAAAGACATCCAGCCGGTGTTGTTCTCTGATCACTGCCTCCTGCTGGCTCACTGTCACCTACGGGACATCCAGTGGGCGGGCATGTGGATATAGAAGCTAAAAGTGTGAGGCTCTCTCTCTGTGGTTGTACATGGGCAGATCTGTCCCATTCGCCAAAACTGTGCTGTTTCTGTCACCTGAGCCAGCTTTCACTTCATCAGGAGGCCTGAGATCAACCATGTCTGCAGAGAGTCCACACACAAAACTCTGGAAAAAAAGTGGGGGACATACCCAACAACACTCTAATCCTGATGGCCACGTAGTGTGTGGCTGCATCAAGCTGTGCAGAGACCCTCAGTACGCAAACGCCAAGTGTCACTCTGTAATGAGATTCTTCCTGTACCCAGTGTTGCCAAGGATGGGACTGGCCTCGTTACCATGAAACGTTCCAAGTAGAGTTGCAGCGTTGCAGAGCTGGACAGCATGAAAACAATCCATTTGGTCCAACTCGTCCATAATGACCATAGGGCATAGAACATAGAACATTGCAGCACAGTACAGGCCCTTCAGCCCTCGATATTGTGCCGACCTGAGAAACCAATCTGAAGCCCATCTAAACTCCACTATTCCATTATCATCCATATGTTTATCCATTCAGCATTTAAATGTCCTTAAAGTTGGAGAGTCTGATATTGTTGCAGGCAGCGCATTCCACGCACTTACTACTCTCTGAGTAAAGAATCTACCTCTGACATCTGTCCTGTATCTATCAGCCTTCAATTTTAAGCTATGTCCCCTCGTGCTAGCCATCACCATCCAAGGAAAAAGGTTCTCACTGTCCACCCTATCTAATCCTCTGATCATCTTGTATGTCTCTATTACATCACCTCTTAAACTTCATCTCTCTCATAAACTTAGCCTCAACTCCCTCAGCCTTTCCTCATATGACCTTCACTCCATACCAGGCAACATTCTAGTAAATCTCCTCTGCACCCTTTACAATGTTTCCACATCCTTCCTGTAATGTAGCGATCAGAACTGTATGCAATACTTCAAGTGGGGCTGCACCAGAGATTTGTACAGCTGCAACATGACCTCATGCCTCCAAACTCAATCCCTCTACCGATAAAACCGAACACACCATGCACTTTCTCAAAAACCCGATCACCGAGGTGGCAACTTTCAGGGGTCTATGCACATGGACACTGAGATCTCTCTGCTCATCCACACTACCAATAATTTTACCATTAACCCAGTACTCTGTATTCCTGTTATTCCTTCCAAAATGAATCACCTCAGACTTTCCCGCATTAAACTCCTTTTGTCGCCTCTGAGCCCATCTCTGTAGCTTATCTATGTACTTCTGTAACCTGCAACATTCTTCCACACTATCCACAACTCCATCAAATTTACTGTCATCCGCAAATTTACTAACCCATCCTTCTACGCCCTCATCCAGGTCATTTATAAAAATGAGAAACATCAGTTGCCCCAAAACAGATCCTTGTGCTACACCGTTAGTAACTGAACTCCAGGATGAACATTTCCCATCAACCACCACCCTCTGTCTTCTTACAGGTAGCCAATTTCTGATCCAAACCACTAAATGTACCTGATGTCCTAAATCAATCTATTGCCTTTTACCAGCTTTTTGTTTATATCCTTCTGAACCCTTCCTATTTCAAATGTTGTAATTGTGTCAGCCTCCAGCCATTTCCTCTGGCAGCTCATTCCATACAAACACCACCCTCTGTGTGAAAAAGTTGCCCCTTAAGTCCCTTTTAAATCTTTCCCTCTCACCTTCGTCCTGTGCCCTCACGTTCTAGACTCGCCAATCCAAGGGAAAAGACTTTGGCTGCTCACCCTATCCAGAACCTTCATGATTTGGTAAATATCTATTAGGTCACCCCACAGCTCCAACGCTCCAGGGATAACAATCCCGGCCTATTCAGCCTCTTCCAGTCCCTCAAATGTTCCAAGCCTGGCAACATCCTTGTAAATCTTATCTGTACCCTTTCAAGTATCACAACAGTCTTTCTAGCACGTGGAGACCAGCGTTGCTTGCAGCATTCCAAACGTGGCCCAACCAACGTCCTGCACAGCAGTAAAATAACCTCCCAACTCCTCACATACCAAAAGCCTTCTTCACTTAACTGTCCACCTGTGACTCAACTTCCAAGCAACTATCAATCTGCGCTCCAAGCTTTCTTTGTTCAGCAGCATTACACACGACGTTACCACAAAACATCTACTTCCTGCCCTGATTTCCATTCCCAAATGCAGCGCCTCACATTTAACTAAATTAAACTCCATCTGCCACTCCTCGGCCCAGTGGCCCATCTGATCCTGGTCCCATTGAACTAATAGGTAACCTTCTTCGCTGAGGCCACACCTGGAATACTGTGTGCAGTGTTGGTCTCCTGTTCTGAGGGAGGAGAATCTTGATCTCAAGGGAGAGCAGCAAAAGTTTACCAGGCTGATTCCAGGGATGGCAGGTCTGACGTACAAGGGAAAAGTGACTAGATTTGGATTGTTTTCACCAGAATTCAGACAGCTGAGTGTAGATCTCATCCAGACTTGTAAAATTCCAACAGCATTAGGGCAGATGCAAAGAGAATCTTCCCAATGGTGGGTTTGCTCAGAACCAGGGGTCACAGTATGAGGATACATGGTCGAACATTTAGGACGGAGATGATGAGACATTTCTTCCCCAAAGAGCGGTGAGCCAATGAAATTCATTGCCACATCAAGTGGTTGATGCCAAAACATTGAATATATTCAAGAGGCACCAGATACAGCCGCTGCGGTGTATGGGATCATTGGTTATTGAGAGAAAGCAGGATTGGGCTATTGAGTTGGATGATTGGCTGTGAATGTGATCAATAGCGGAGCAGACTTGAAGGGTTGAAAGGTCTCCTCCAGCTCCAATCCTCTGTGTTTCTGTGTCCACTGCACCAGTAATTTTCATGTGATACAGGCACATCCAAACAAGGAAAAGGAATGGACCCAGCACCGATCCCTGCGGGATACTACTGGTCACAGGTCCCCAATCTGAAATGAAACTTTCCACCACCACTCTCTGTCTTCTACCTTCAAGCCACCTCTGTACCCAAATGGCTAGTTCCCTCAGTATTCCACATCATCTAACCTTGCTGACCAGTCTACCCTGCAGGACCTTGTGAAACGCCTTACTGAAGTCCATACAGATCACATCCACCGCTCTGCCTTCATCAATCCTCTTTGTTATTTCTTCAAAAAACTCAATCAAGTTAGTGAGGTGCGATTTCCCACGCACAAAGCCATACTGACCAACCCTAATCTGTCTTTGCCTTTCCAAATTCATCTAAATCCTGTCCCTCAGGATTTCCTCCAACATCGTGCCCACTGCTGATGTCAGGCTCACTCATCTATAGATCCCTGGCTGTCCTTTACCATGTTTCATAAACAGTGAGACCACTTTAGCCGAAGTCTGTGGCATCGATGATACAAATACCTCAGGCACAACAATCACTTCCCGAGCTTCCCACAGAGTTCCAGGATACTCCTGATCAGGTCCCGGGGATTTATCCACCGTTCTGTATTTTCAGGCGTCCAGCACCTCCTCCTCTGTAATATGGATTTTTTTTTTCATTTCTCTAAGTTTGTGAGCTTCCATATCCTTCACCACAATAAAAACTGATGCAAACTACTGATTTACTGTCTGCCCCATCTCTGGCAATTCCACACAGAAGTTGATCATTAATGAGCTGTATTCTCTCCCTCGTTACGTATTTTTGTCATTAATGTATTTGTAGAATCCCTTTGGACTCTCCTTACTCACATTTGCCAAAGCTATCTCATGTTCCCTTTGTGCGCAGCTGCTTTCCCCCTTACATATACTCCTGATGACTTTATACTCTTCTAAGTGTTCACTTGATCCCTGCTGTCTTTTCCTGACCTATGTTTCCTTCTTTGTTTCAGAAAAAAGCCTCAATTCCTTCAGTCATCCAACATTCTCTGTCCCTACCAGCCTTGCCCTTCACCCGAACAGGAACACACTGTTTCTGGATTCTCTCTATTTCACTTTTGAAGCCTTCCAATTTTCCTGCTGTCCCTTTACCTGACAATATTAAAGCTCACCATTTAAAAGTTCTTGCCTCACACTGACAAAATTTGCCATCCTCCCAGCAAGTCCATCTTGCAAAACAATCTCTTGGCTAAATGACCTTCACCACAGCAGATCCATCCATCTCTTACACCAACAGGGATAGAATGCAAAGTGCAAAACAAAAAAAAATTGATTGTATTTGCGTGTTCCTTTGCTTCGGACTAATTTGAAGGCTATACTGTGGTGGCTGATTCCAGACGCTCCATAGGTGAGGGATTTATTCATCATACTCAACATGTGCTCAGTGAAATCTCCTTTTATTTTAACAAGGTAAATAATTTAGAGTGCAATACTACTGTCAGAAGCTTCATTGGAAGCAACGTTCCCATAAGATCAACAGTCATGTGCACTTGACTCAAACCGCCTGAAATCTGACAATCGGACAACCAGACAATGAAGCATTGCCTCACCACTGCTCCTGGTAATGTGGTAGTCTGTGTACTCTGTATCTGCACAGCTTGCTTTAAATTGAAGGTTTTAATTATTTCATCATTTCTAACCAATTTATGTTTGAGTCATGAGCAGAAGTCCAACAAGATCTAATCATGGAAAAGTAGGAAAAGTTTTCAAAAACTCATGTTTCTGTCTCTCACTATTTTAATTTCGTGCTGTTTAATGCATTGTTTTATGAGTCCTGATTTGCTAAATTTAAAAGAGTTTCGAATTCCCAGGCCTGAGGTTTAATGACAGCTTCATAACTGTTGATATAAAGTGGCCTATTTTCCTAATTAACCTGTTAATTCCTACTGCACCACGAGGTGTCCCCCTCACCCCCAAATTCAGCTTTACACATCTTTTCCTTTGATTGACAACAATCTTTCCCTTCTCTATGATTAGATCTTGTTGGACTTCTAGTCATGACTGGAACTTAAATTTATCACAAATGTTGAAATAGTTAAATTCTTCATTTTAAACGCAAGATATACCAACCACAGAGCACACAGACTGTCGCATTACCAGGAGCAGTGGTGAGGCAATGCTTCACTGTCAGGTTGTCCACTTGCCAGATTTCAAATGGTTTGTGCCTTTCAGTAAAGTGCGTGGTATTGCTGAGCTTATGAGGGAAGGACACGCTTCCAGTGGAGAGTTCAACTTTACAGTATTTTGTCAGATGGCAGTAGCATTGCACATGAAACTATTTGTCTCATTAAAAAAAAACTAGAGTTTATGTAATTAAACACACGTTTTGAAATGTTGAATACTGAATAAATGTCTCACCTTGAGGACAGTCTGGAACCAGCCACCAAGGCTCAGTCATCAAATGGGCACAAAGCAAAGGTACATGCAAATACAATTGGACTTTTATTTACACTTTGCATTCTCTGCCTGTTGGCCTCAGAGACGGATGGACATGCTGCATTTCATTTGGCCAAGAAGATTGTTTTTCCAACATGTAAGTATCTGGCCAAATCAAAAAGAGGAGTGGCCTAACATGGACAGTGACTAAATTGAGGACTCAAGGGCAGAGATGTTCAGTAGCTCAGAGAAGAGTTGTTTCAGGTCAGTGAATCTTGATTGTGCCTCTGTCAGGCTGGTTCTCTCCACTCGGTTCAATCTCTATCTCTCGCTCCCACTCTCCCGCCCTTTCTCTTGCACTCAGTCTCTCTCATTCTCTCTGTCTCAGGGCCTCCCTCTCGCTGTCTCTTTCAATTACTGACTCCCTCACTCACACTTTTTCTCTCTGTCTCTGTCTCTCTCTCTCTCTCTCTCTCTCTCTGTCATACTTCTCGCTCTTTCCCTCTTTGTCTCTCTCTCACTCACAACCATTCTTCCTCTTTCTGTGTCTTTCACTCACTCTCTCAAACTCTCCCTTTCTCTTTCTCACTGTTTCTCTTGCTCTTTACCCCCTCTGTCATGTCTCTCTATCTATCTGTCTCTCCTTGTGTCTCTCTCTGCGTCTCCTGTCTGACTCGCTGTCTCTCCTTCTGTCTCTCAAAGTATCTCTCACTGTCTCTCTCACTATCGATTTCTCACTCTCTCTCTCTCTGTCCCTCTTTCTCATTCTTTCCCTCTGTATGTCTGTCTCACTGTCTCCCTCACTCTTTCTTTCTCTCTCACCGTGTCTCAAACTCTCTTTCTCACTGTCTTTCTTCCTCATATTTTCTCTCTCGCACTGCCTGTTTCTCACTCTCTGACTGTCTCTCCCCCCCACACACATTCGCAATGTCTCTCTCTCCCTCTATCTCCGTGTTTATCTCACTCAAATACACATCATTCTATCTCTCTCACTCCCTGTCTCCCTCCCTCTTTTTCTCACTCTGTGTGTGTCTCTCTCACTGCTCCCTCTGTTCCTCCACATCTCTCACTCTCTCTCTCACTCTCTCTCCCCCTCTGTCTCTCATGCTCTGTTTCTCCCTGTCTGTCTCCGTCTGTCTCTCTCCCGAACACACACTGTTTCTTTCTCTCACAGTCTTTCTCCACTCCAGCCCCCCACTGTCTCTCTCTGAGTTTTTCTCTCTCCATCTGTCTTTCTGTTTATTTTTGCTGTCTCTCTGTCTATCTCTTACTCACTCTGTCAGCCTGTCTCTCTCTTTCTGAAGCAGGTTGCTGAATTCGTGTCATTATGCTTCTGAAAACCTGGTTTGGCAAGGTCATGTCAGTGAAAATGTGGAAAAGGCACAATTTGAATTCTAATTCTTAAACTGCAATATCATTTGGATGGATGGTAAACGATAGTTCCCAGCTGTATTGTGGGTATGTTGGTGCACGCTTGTGTGATCTGTATAATGGATGAATAATGAATAATGGCAGCCTGCCTCTGTAGCTGGTTTGATGCACATTCTGTCAATTCGGAAACCTTCCTCCACTGAACACTCCCGGTCAATCATTTATACAGGCTCCAACCATTCCTGCTCTTATTTAATGGGCCAGACTTTGCTTGCTTCACTTGTATAAATCCCTTAGCACTTAATCTCTGATCATGTGGCTCTGCCTCAGTTCTGTCACCAATACATTGAGACTCACCCTCTGTAAAAATGAGGCACTCCCTCAAGAGAGACCAAACAGCATGGAGTCACTGCCTCAGAACTGACCACTTGACAACAAGGCACAGAGCTGCAATAGAGATAATGGGAACTGCAGATGCTGGAGATTCCAAGATAATAAAATGTGAGGCTGGATGAACACAGCAGGCCAAGCAGCATCTCAGGAGCACAAAAGCTGACGTTTCGGGCCGAGACCCTTCATCAGAGAGGGGGATGGGGGGAGGGAACTGGAATAAATAGGGAGAGAGGGGGAGGGAGACCGAAGATGGAGAGTAAAGAAGATAGGTGGAGAGAGTGTAGGTGGGGAGGTAGGGAGGGGATAGGTCAGTCCAGGGAAGACGGACAGGTCAAGGAGGTGGGATGAGGTTAGTAGGTAGCGGGGGGTGCGGCTTGGGGTGGGAGGAAGGGATGGGTGAGAGGAACAGCCGGTTAGGGAGGCAGAGACAGGTTGGACTGGTTTTGGGATGCAGTGGGTTGGGGGGAAGAGCTGGGCTGGTTGTGTGGTGCAGTGGGGGGAGGGGATGAACTGGGCTGGTTTAGGGATGCAGTAGGGGAAGGGGAGATTTTGAAACTGGTGAAGTCCACATTGATACTGAAACTGGTGAAGTCCACATTGATACTGAAACTGGTGAAGTCCACATTGGTATCAATGTGGACTTCACCAGTTTCAAAATCTCCCCTTCCCCTACTGCCTCCCTAAACCAGCCCAGTTCATCCCCTCCCCCCACTGCACCACACAACCAGCCCAGCTCTTCCCCCCCACCCACTGCATCCCAAAACCAGTCCAACCTGTCTCTGCCTCCCTTACCGGTTCTTCCTCTCACCCATCCCTTCCTCCCACCCCAAGCCGCACCCCCCGCTACCTACTAACCTCATCCCACCTCCTTGACCTGTCCGTCTTCCCTGGACTGACCTATCCCCTCCCTACCTCCCCACCTACACTCTCTCCACCTATCTTCTTTACTCTCCATCTTCGGTCCGCCTCCCCCTCTCTCCCTATTTATTCCAGTTCCCTCCCCCCATCCCCCTCTCTGATGAAGGGTCTAGGCCCGAAACGTCAGCTTTTGTGCTCCTGAGATGCTGCTTGGCCTGCTGTGTTCATCCAGCCTCACATTTTATTATCACAGAGCTGCAATACCTCAGTGCTGACCCTCTCATCAAGGGATGCTCCCTGAATGCTGACACCTGCATAATGAGGCACTGCTTCAGCATTCACCCGCTGACAATAATGCACTCCCTCAGTTCTGACCCACTCCCAGTTCTGCAATAGCTCAGCACTGAAGATCTGATCGTGTTTGAGTATATCAGTGCTGATCCTATGATAATGAGCCACTCAGTCAGTGCTCTGATAGAGCTGCAAAAGCTCCCTCCTGACTATTTGAATGTGTGAAAGCCCTCAATTCTGACAGTTTTACATGGAGGTACTGCCACAGAATGGACCCTCTGACAATGAGTTACTCCATCAGTGTGGACTTTTTGACAATGAGGCTCGAACACAGCACTTACCCTCTGATAGATCTGCAATACCTCAGTAGTATCCCTCTAAAAGCAGAGCCATCCCTCAATTCTGACACCATTACATTGAGGATATGCTTCAGACAGACCATCGAACAACTGGCACTTCCTTTGTATTAATTGTGTAAATATCGCAGAAGATCTGCACTGTGAGAGCGTCAGTACTGAGGTATTGAAGGTCAGAGGGTTAGTAATGAGTGAGGGCAGAATTGAAGGAATTGACAGAGGTTCAGTCCTGGGCACTGAGGGAGTTTATCATTGTCAGATGGTCAATCCTGAGACATTGCTTCATTATAAAGGAATCAACACCGAGAACTGCCACACATTTACAGGGTCAGTCCCACTGCAGCGTCTCATTGTCAGATGGTCAGTACTCAGGTATTGGAGCCTTATCAGAGGGTCAGAACTGTGGCAGTACATTATTGTCAGATGGTCAAGAATGACATAAAGCCTCATTGTGAGGGGGTCAGAATTGAGGAAATGCCAAATGATTACACAGTCAGTGATGCGATTTTGCAGCATTGTGAGAGATTCAGAATGAGGGAGTGCATTATTTTCAAAGGGTCAGTACTGAGGTAGCAGCTCAATCTAAATTGAGGCAATGCCAGAAAAATAGAAGGTCAGTACTGAGATATTACTGCACTGTGAGAGGGTCAGAAATCAAGGTGTCTCATTGGCAGTGCCTTGACGTAATGGGGTCAGAACTGTGGGAATTCATTATTATCACATGTCCAATACAGAGAGAGTGTTGACCCTCTGACAATGTGGTACTCCCTCCGTACTGAAGCTCTGACAGTGCTTTAATGTCTCAATGCCTCTGCTCTGACAATGAACCACTCCAACAGTTCTGACCCGATCTTGATGTTGCAAGACCTCAGTATGACCTTTCTGACCCGATTACAGTGGGCCACAGCCTCAGTATTGACTGTCTGACAATGATGCAATACTTTATTTGTGACCCACTGACAGCTCTGCAACATCTCAATCCGCACCCTTTAGTCATTAGGCACTCCCGGACTGATGAGCCCTTTGTGGGTTAGTTCTGTGGTAATACCTCATTGCTGCAGTGTCAGTTCTGAGAGTGTATTATTGTATTGGGTCAATATTGAGGCAGAGCCACATTCTAAAGGGGTTAGAACTGTGGGTCAGTACTAAGGGATAGCCTCTCCATGAGAGTATTAGTACAGAGCATCAGAAACGAGTCTGTGCCTCTTTGCTTGGGGATCAGTTCTGAATGAGCGGCTCATTGTCAGAGGTCCCATTCTGAGCCATTGCCTCAGTGTCATAGGGTTATAATTGAGGGAAGGCTACATGATTAAAGGGTCACTACTGATGGAGTGCCCCTTTGTCAGAGGTTCAATTTGTGCCAATACCTCATTTGATTGGGTCAAAATTGGGGGAGTACCACCGTTTTTGAGGCTCAGTACTGACATGGTGCAGCATTGTCACAGGGTCACTGCTGAGAAAGTATGTCGTTGGTGCAAGGTCACTCCTGAGGGAGTGGCTCATTATCAGAAGGTCAGGTCTGAGGAAGGTCCTCATTTAATCAGTGCGACAGTGCAGAGGGAGATGCTTATTCTCAGAGCATCAATACTAAGGCAGTTCCTCATTGAAATGGGGTTAGAATTGATGGTGAGCCTCATGATTACACGGTCAGTGCAGAGGTATTGCAGCTTTATCAGAGGGTTAGACCTAAGGGAGCACCAGAATGTTAGCCCTGAGGCTCATAGACCTATATTTCCCAGGATATCCCTCAGTACTGACATTCTGACAGTAATCCACTCCGCAGATCTGACCTTCTGACAGTGCTGAAATACCTCTGTGCTGATCCTCGAATCGTGCCATACTCCCTCAATTTGGCCACTGCATAATGAGGCATTGCCTCTGTAATGACGCTTTGGCCATAATGCACTCCCATAGTTCTGAACCCTGACAATGATGCCCTTCCTCACACTGACTCTTTGATTGAGCTGCAGGACCTCAGTACTGACTGTCTTATGAGGGAGTACATCACTGTCAGGGGGGTCTGTACTGAGGGAATGCCTCAATGTAATGGTGTCAGAATTGAGGGAATGGCATGCCACATTGTCACAGGGTCAATACTGAGGCCATGCCTCAATGCAATAGGAGCATAGTTAAGGGCGTGTCATATGCTGAGACAGCCCTTGACTGTGCTCCTATTACATTGAGGCATGGCCTCAGAACTGACCCTGTGACAATGTGGCATGCCATTCCCTCAGTTCTGACACCATTACATGAAGGCACTCCCTCAGTACAGATCCATCTGACAATGATGTACTTCCTCATTCATCACATTTACAGCACTGCACTCCAGAACCAACTGCATGCTGTGTGAAAAGATCTTTTCATCACATCATCCTCGCCTCAACTTTTTCAAAGTATTCTTGGCGCTGAAGGTTTTCATACCCGTAACTATTCTTGCAATACGCTTCAGCACATCAATGCATTTACCTTTTTACTATAAAGTGGAGCCCAAACTGTACACAATACTCCAGCTGAGGTCTAATAAGTACCATCTTCTGACTCTTATAATCTATGCCCCCATTAATAAAGCTGAAAAATTGTATGCTTTAGTTACTACTCTCTCCGGCTATAGTGCCATCTTCCGATGATCGGTACACATGCACACTAAGGAGGCTCTGGTCCCTATTGGCCGTCCTTACTGATGCACAGCCTCAGAATTGACTCTTCAGCAATGAAATTTTGCCTCAGAACTGACCCTCTGAAGGCACTTCCACAGAACTGACCCGATGATTAACGAGCAATTCCCTTCAAAATGACAGTCTGAAAGTGCTTCTGACCCACTGTCAATGAGGCACTCCGTCAGTACTAAATCCTTGACAGAGCTGCTGCACCTCAGTACTGATGCTCATTTCGTGCGGCACTCCCTCAGTACAGACCCCTCTGAAAATGACAATTTCAGTGTGGCCATGGCTCAGTATTGACCGCCTGATTCTCGAAAAGTGTAATACACGCCCAAACCTGACATTCTTATGAACCCTCTGATGGCTGATGTTTCGGGCCGGGACCCTTCATCAGAAAAGGGGGATGGGGAGAGGATTCTGAAATAAATAGGGAGAGAGGGGGAGGCGTCTGTAGATGGATAGAGGAGAAGATAGCTCGATAGAAGAGTATGGGTTGGGGTGCTAGGGATGGGATAGGTCAGTGCAGGGAAGACGGACAGGTCAAGGGGGCGGGATGAGGTGAGTAGGTAGGAAATGGAGGTGCAGCTTGAGGTGGGAGGAGGGGATAGGTGAGAGGAAGAACAGGTTAGGGAGGCGGGGACGAGCTGGGCTAGTTTTGGGATGCAGTGGAGTGAGGGGAGATTTTGAAGCTGGTGAAGTCCACATTGATACCATTGGGCTGCAGGGTTCCCAAGCGGAATATGAGTTGCTGTTCCTGCAACCTACGTATGGCACCATTGTAGCACTGGACAGGTGGTGCCAAGGGATGTGAAAGCATAGGTTATTGGCGAGGTTGCCATGCATTCCACATTAAGGGAAATACTGCGAGTCCTGGGTCTGTGTGGCTTTAATGGGCAATTCGAACCGAATTTTAAAGGCGTGCTTCACTGACTTCTGAAGAAATGCAACAACGTTTCAGTTGACTAAAGAAGGCCAGAGGAAATTTATCAACATGAAAACTGTTATACTGCCCACGTGATAACAACAAGTCGTTCAAGTTTTTTTTTCATGCGAGTGATGTGCAATTTAGTACTGTTCTCTCGAAACAAGGTAAGAAGAGTGTCGGGAGACCTATTGGACATTATTTCCAGAAAATTGAATGTCCTACAAGAGAAATATCCCTGTTTTGAGATAGAGACTGTGTGTTTGGTTTTGGTGCCACAACATATAAACATTTATATTGCCGAGAATGTATATGAGGTGATTGTATACACTGATAATAATCCCTTAATGGTACTTTTTTGTTGGCAAACATGAAGCATATATCTGTCTGACTATTTAGATAGATTTGATTGTTATAGGCTTTCAACTGATGCATGTGGCAGGAAGAGAGATTGTAGTTGTCAACGTTTTGACATGACTTTGGTGAAGAAAGGCAGTTGTATTCACTGCTGAAGAAGCAAACTGAATTGAGCCGTATTATTGAATGTTTACAACGTTTACATGTTTAGAGTTCATACAATCTGTACATAATATAATGTTCTAAAAGAGTGAGACTAAGGGCTTTGAAAATGAATCTAAGTATATTGATTATTCTCTACCAGAAAAGGGGATTGTGACAAGACTGTGCTCTTTAAGAGAGGGGATTCTGTTCTGCTTCTCTGGAAGAGGAATGTTGCTACAGTGTTGTCGGAAAATTTCCATCAAGCTGGCAGATGGCAAACAGCGTTTCAGCTCTCTCTCTGTTTTTTTTTTGCATGAGACAGAAGAATGTTGAGTAGCTGGGTCAGGACTCAGACAGATCAAGGAAGGCTTCAGGTTTTGTTTTCAGTCAGTAAGAAGGTCCCTGCTGGTTGCTGAGCTAAAGCTTGTACTCCCTCCTACGAGAGTGAAGTCTGAGGCAGTGAGGCTTCTGCTTCAAATCAAATGAGGATTTTTTTTTTCCCTTCTGGCCTGAGCAACACATGAGAACCATTGCTGTTTTGCTGAATTGCGTTTTTGCCAATGGGTGTGTTCTTGGGATGTTGCCTGTGTTTGAACAGTTAAAATCTTTTGTTTGAAGAATACATGATCTTGATAATTATTTCATTGGAGCTAAAGCTTTGTCCAATCAGTTTGTTGGTAACCGTGTTGCAAAATAATGTTTTGTCAAAAGTCTCCTGTGGACTAATTGATTCACATCTGGAGCTGAACAACTTACATTTAATTCAATATAAAAGTTACTGTCTGGGCTATCTCCTCACGATACTTTGGAAGGGTAATCTGATCCATAATATTAGAAAACACTTTGGAGATGAGCACACTCAAACTGGTTTGATGAAGCAGAAATCATATGGTGATTTTAAAGCTGGCATTTGTGACAGTGGAGAAATAGTTAATACATTTTAACAGGATTTTGAAGGAAAAGGTGAGCAAGTCAGACATAGGATTCACCAGATAATTTATAGAATATTGAATTCCTGCCAATATACTATCATGGATTAAGAACAGAATTGAAAAAAAGTAATTTATTGCAAAGTTCTGTGTAGGATTCAAATGTTGTGACTGTCCACGCAATAGTGGAGTAGCCTGTCCTTTACTGGAATTAGTCAGAATGTTGATTTCAAGCAATTGAGGCTGACCCACATATTTCATAATTCCAGCATCCTATTTAATCCTGTCCTGATTTTACTGATTGCTGTTAGAAATCGAAATTCTAACTTTGTTATATTTATATTTTCCGTGCTGCTGAAACACTCACCGATGCCACGAACACTTGACCTGCGTATTTCAATGTCGACCAGGTCCGGGTTTCCATCTGCTAGAACGATATGTTTCTGTCACCTACTTCAAATATAGACAGAACACTCATAAGTTTTGAACAAAAACTAAGTTGCTGGAAAAGTTAAGCAGGTCTGGCAGCATCTGAGAAAGCCAAAAAAAAGGTAACGTTTTGGGTCCGATGACCCTTGTGTTTCCTGAATGATTGTGGATCCAATCCTGTATGTCCAGATTTTAAAATTCCTCTCCTTGTATATAAAGCCAGCTCAATGCGAATTGTCCTGTCTATTGGTGAGAATATCATCAGTGTGATTTGCAAGCGTCCCAAAATTTATTCTCACCCCAATTTATCGGATCCATTCAGAATATTGCTATCTCATGAAGAGAGGTCAACAGGCGGAGAGGAATTCTGACATTGCTAGAATACGAAAAACGATTTGCCTTCCATATATGCCTTCGCCAAGGCAGCACAGCCTGCTATACTTGTGCTTAGACAGCTGTTTCTTCATCATTACAGAAGGAAATGTCTAAAATACTCTCGTTACCTGGATTATGAGTAATGTTCCAGCAGACACAGTCAAGTTGTTCAAGACAAAGGATCTGGGCAGTCAGGATGATACCCAGGAGAGCACTGAGCCTGATGCCCAACAGAGGGTAGAGACTGTCCAGATCAGAGAGGTCGAGCGGGAGAGGGGCATTGATTCAGTTCTGAAAAAAAAACGAGTGCAATGCTGATATTGTGTATGAGGTGGAACAACAGAAAAACCTGGAAAAAATGCAGTTGAGGATGAAGTCAATTTGTTGCAGAATTCAACATCTTGCAGAATCCAAATTCATGGTCGAGCTATACTGTAGTGGGGGGTGGTGGGGGAAAGAGGGAAAAAAAACCCGCAGGAGATTCACAGAGGGGAGCAGTTGAAACTGTGCAAGAGGTTGAGGCGCAGCAGGGCGCTGAGGCAAAGAATGTCGCTGAGGAAGCAAAAAAACCTTGAATCAGAACAGATGGTGAGGGGCAGAAGCAGGAACAGGTGCAGGATGGGGAAGGGTTCCATGGAAAGTGGAAAGATGTTTATCCACAGCAAGATCAACAGGTAGCGATGGAAGGAGTGAAACAATCAGGGCAAGAGGAATGCATGTAGATCGAGATGGAAGAAAAGATCGAAGCTGAGGATGACCAAGTGAACCATGATGAGGTGACCGAGATGGAGAATGTGAATAGGTTGGTACGGGAACAGAGTGAAAACCTGGATATGGAGCTGGAGTTTGATGCAGAGGAGGTCTGGCTGAGTGAGATAAAGTGGAGTGTAACCCAGAGCAGAGAGGGGGCATGTGCTGGAGTTGGAGCCAGAAAGGAACAGGAGGTTGAGTTTGCAAAGAAGGTTGAAGCTTCAAAAGAGTGGCAAACTAAAGAAGGAAAGGCGATTGAGAGGTCATGCAGCAGGGGATTGGGGTCACACAGGGACAGGTAATAGAGGCCCAGGCAGCAGTCAGAGAGGTCAGAGACTGGGGACAACATCTCTCAATATAAGGCTCGGACTGAGATGGCTAAGTTGTGAACACGCAATTTTTCCCACAGAGCACGACAGGTTTTGAGGCAGAAATATTACGTTGGAGATCTCTCGTCCCATTAGATGTCGGATTAAACGGCAAGGCAGCTCATTCACAGACAACTGCGATGCCCACAAGAAAGAGATGGAGAATGTCCAATGCTAGCAGGAGCCGAAAAAAAAAGATTATTGTCAGTTGCCTGGTGCCATCACTGCCCAATTTCATCGAAATGCTGTGTCTGAGTTCTGAATGTTCAACTACATTATGAATATTAATTCTGAAGAGCATGTATTGTGCCTGATGTCCGCAATATAATGGATAAGAAGTTGCAATGACAGATTGCCATCTGCGGATAAAAAAACTGCATGAATGCAGAACAGAAAATTATTCCATCGTCACAGCAGAGTACAAATGCTATCTTCCCCAATGACTTTGACGCGACAAGAAGCAGATGACAAATTTCAAGGCAAGAAACATGAATATTGAATCACCCAACTACCTATCAGTCTTGGAAATAGTCACTGTCTCGACCGCTCCTAATAGTGTGGAACATGCATTGCCCCCAACTCCCACATCATGACTTCTGAGCTGTTTCTCATTGTAGCCCCCATGGCAACTGGCCCGCCCTGCAGGAGACGTGCAATAAATTGAGAAACCAGTGCAATTTTTAAAAGTTATTTGTTTACTCTCTTTATTCAATGTGTTGAAGAATTGCAGTGAAGGGCTATCTTAGCAACTGTTTGAACTGATTTCTGAATTTAGCTTGTGTCACCACATACATACAGGTGTTCGTGGAACAACCCAGGAGCGGCAGCATGAAGCTGAGTTCCATCAAAAAATAATCAAGAAACAAAACTCAGTATCCTAACTCCCACATCCGGTCCCACATGGAGTACATCATTAACGCTGCCCATAAGAGGATGAAATTTGTCGAAATAAAAAAAAGATGATGGATTTCGTTCTGCTCTCCATCTCTGAGTCTTTGTTACCTGCCCCAAAGTTGTGAACATGCAATCTTTTCCGGGCTCTGCTCGTCACGACAGTGTGTCTGATGGTTAAAGCATTGAACAGCAGGACCTGAACAAATGGTATCCTAGGGGTTACAACGTAATGAAGGAATTTGATTGATCCACAGAAATGAGAAAACTGAACATTGTCTGTAACTTCAGAAAACCATGGTTCATTCCACAGCTGATATCACCCTGTGAGTATAAAACACCAGTCCTTGTTTTCTGAACACAACCAGCATATATTTCTCGAAACATGGTTGGACATTGCAGATGTATATAAGTTAATTGTTGCAGTCACTAAGAAAGCAGATGAACACAAATACTCTGAGGGCCAAAAGTAATTTAATCCCATTCGATTTATTATATGTGTCAGAAAAATGTGACCAGATTTGAGTTGATACCTCACCCCTATCAGTGAACGTGCATTTGCTAAACACTCAGCTCTACCCTCTCATGTGATGTGCATGTTGTTCCGTTTTTCTTTCAGCTGCTATTCTGATGTGTACATGACATAAATTCTACCTTTGATAAAGCATGACTTCAGCAAATTTAAATGAAAGATTTTGCCTGGACAGTTGTCTGAATGACTCAACCTGGAAGGGATCGTTCAGTTTTTTTTACTGCATTGAAATGTGTACAGTATTAATTCCCTTAGGCTCGAGAGATGAAATATTTGCGTGATTTTGAAAAATATTTGTTTTAAGAGCTGTGAGGTGCTTCACAAAACCACGTTAATGCAAAATCGAGGGAAGGCGATAATCAGTGGCATTATCTCCAAACTATGGATACAGAAGATCAGCTAATGTTCTGGGATCAAATTTTCGAATTTTATGGCGACAGATGGAGAAATTTAAGTTCAACAAAAAACTGTGTGTAATACCTACAGATGACTGCAAAATCAGTGCCGACTTTTGGGAAAAAAAATGACTCACTAATATCCGTCAAGAATGTACATCAGCCTCCATCACCGAGTCTGGCCTACATGTGGCACCAGGTCCACAGCAATGTGATTGACTGCCCACTGCTTTCTAAACTGGCTTTGCAGCGTCAGTGGTATTTATCACAAGGAAGCCTCAACAAAGAAATAAAATCAGACGTGTCACTTGGCATTGACCTGGTAACCGGAAAAGACAATGTCCCAAACAAAGCCGTCAAACCTGCAAAATCTTGTCACCAGCATCTAGGGGCTGCTGCCAACATTGGGAGAGCGGCCGCAAGGGCAAGTCCAGCAACAGTCTCTTACAGTTATACTCACTGAATCGTAGTTCACAGATAATTTCCAAAATACCGCCATCGGCATCCCCAGGTACGTCCTGTCCCACTTGCAGGCCAGGCCCAGCTGAGGTGGACGGCAGATGATGTACTGTGCGCAGGGGTTTGTCCTGGGAGGCTGCTACTAGTTCAGGACTTCATGAAGTCTGATGGCTTCAGGTTGAATATCAGTGAAGAAACTTTCTGCTGTTTACAATGTCCCATCCTCCCTCGGCTGATCCAGCGACACTTCTCAATGTTAAACAAAACTTGGGGGAAATACCGAGGGTGGCAAAGGCGCTCAGTATAGTCTGTGTTGGGATGTCCCTCAGAAAACGTATTTGACCTTATCTTTAATATTCTGCAGGCTACACATGATTCTGTCCATGACTGTATCAGTAACAGTGAGCGCCACACAGCCCTTGAGGGTGAAAGTCCCACCTTTACATTGAGAATACCAGCCACAGCTTTGTTACACTTTCAATGTGTGACATGAGACAGACTCTGCTCCTGACCTATCATGACCGTGCTTTAAACATGGACAAACAAACATCTAAATCCCAGAGGTGAGACGAGGGTGTCAGCCCTTGAGGATTGGGTGAGAGGAAATGGATTGAAAAAGAAAAGCACAGCACAGGATTACAACTCGTCCAGATTATGCAGCTGGTTCAGATCTTAAAACTCAGCAGTTTATGAAATCAATAGATGTATGGAAACTAATACAACTAATACAAAAAGGGCTGCATTTCAGCATGGGGATGAGAAACAGAAGATGATCATGTTGTCAGAAAAGCTGTGATTTCCACATGCATTAGCTGGTATCATGATTGAACTGAAAAGTAAAAACAGCTAAAATCCAAGAGATTTCACAAAGATAAATTCTGTTGAAAGAAAAGAACGACACGATGATTACTACATTCAGTTTTGGTCTCCATAATTAAGAAATAAGATAGTTGCTTTCGTGGTGATACAACAAAAGGTTCAAGAAAACCTGTTCCTGAAATGATTGAGTTGTCCTATGCTGAGTGCCTGAGTAAATTGGTCTGATGACCAGAACGCAGAAAATGAGAATCTCATGGAAACATACAAAGTTCTGAAGAACTTCAATACAAGACCATAAGACCACAAGACGTAGAAGCAGAAATTAAGCCATTTGGCCAATCAAATCTGCTCCACCATTCAATAATGGCTGATAAGTTCCTCAACCCTATTCCCCTGCTTTCTCCCCATAACCCTGAATCCCTTTGATAATCAAGACCCTAGCCATCTCAGTCTTAAATGTACTCAATGACCTGGCCACCACAGCCTTCTATGGCAGGAAATCCCATGGATTCACCACTCTCTGGCTGAAGAAGTTTATCATTGTCGCCGCTCAAAAAAGTCTTCCCTTTACTCTAAGGCTGTGCCCTCGGATTCTGCCTCTCCTAACAACAGAAGCATCCCCCCAGCATCTACTTTGTCCAGGCCGTTCAATATTTTGAATGTTTCAATTAGATACCCACTCATACTTCTAAATTCCAATGAATATATTCCCACAGTCCTCAACCGTTACGAATTTGTTAAGCTTTCCACACCTCAGACCATTCTCGTGAACCTCCTCCGAATCAGATCCAGGGCCATTACATCCTTTCTGAGATATATGGCCCAAAACTGCATACAACTATCGAAATGTGGGCTGACAAGAGCCTTTTTAAGCCTCAATAGTACATCCCTGCTTTTGTATTCAAGCCCTCTCAAAATAAATGTCAACATTGCATTTGCCTTCCGGACTACTGAGTCAACCTGCACGTTTACCTTGAGAGAATCCTGGGCTAGAACTACCAAGTCTCTTTGCAGTTCAGACTTTTGAATTTTCTGCTCTTTAGAAAATATTCCATGCTTATATTCTCTTACGACAGGGCTTGACCTCACACTTTCCCACATTGTACTCTATCTGCCACTTCATTGCATATTCTCCTAACCTGTCCAAATCCTTCTGCAGCCTCCCCAGCTCCACAATGCTACCTGTTTCTCCACCCATCTTTATATCATCTGCAAATTTAACCAGAATTCTCAAAGTTCCTACATCTAGATCATTAATGTATAAAATAAAAAGTTTTCTCCAAATGCTGACCCTTGTGAAACACCACTCATCACCAACTGCCATCCAGAGAAAGACTCCTTTCTCCCTACTCACTTCTTTCTGCCAGACAGCCAATCTTCTCTCCATGCTAGCACCTTGCCTCTAACACCGTAGGCCCATAACTTACTCAGCAGCCTCCTGTGTGACACCTTATTGAATGCCTTCTTGAAGTCCAGGTCATACAAATATATTAAGCTTTCCGTTCCTGGGACCATTCTTGTGAACCTCCACTGAATCATTGCCTCTCCTTGGTCTACCCGACTCGTTACTTCCTCAAAGAATTCCAGCAGATTTGTCAGGCAAGACTTCCCCTTGATGAAACCATTGCTGACTTTGCCCTATTTTACGATGCACTTCCAAATATTCAGGAATCTCATCCTTTACAATGGACTCCAAAATGATACCCACAACTGATGTTCGATGAATCAGCCAGTAATTTTACATTTTTTGCCATATGCTTTCGCTTTTGCTTTTATGCTATCCCTGACTTCCTTAGTCAGTCATGTTTGTCTCATCCTCCCTGTACCATTCTTCCTTTTGTACCCACGCATTCATCTGCGACCCACAACATGTCTTTACTCTGACTTACTTGTAAGATAAATTGATGAACTTCTGCCCATTTTTCATCCATCTGGATCTGTGATTGTCTGCATTTCGTCAACAAAATTTTGTTTTAAACATCATAATATTCTGGGATACACTTAGATTCTCCTTCAGCGTATGCTTTTTTATATAACTACTTGAATTTTTCAGATTTCTGTTCATCTTACATCTAATTCACTTAAGTTCTCTGAAGTAAACAAAAAACTGCTTTGTTTCACAATTGTTCTTTCTTTTTTCTCAATTATGTCGTTAAAAATGTTCTCTGATACTTGTATTTTACTGACTTTATCTTTATTCTTTTATTTTTCCTCCTGCATTCAACGAAGTGTTTGTTATCATTTTCCACACTGTCAAGAAAAATCTCTGGTTATTCATCCTGTAATACCTCTCTTGCTTGACTTTCCACTGGCTTTTCAACCATAGCAGGCATCACTTCCATCAGAGATCCAGCTCTATTATTACCAAGGACAAGTTGTATTGAAGAGTTTCTCTTGTACTTGTACCAGCATTACCATTTTCACTGAACTCTGAAACTTTACTTGATACAATAAAATTCCACATATTGCCACTTTTCTCTTGCATTATGCCCTCTGAATTATGGATCTCCTCATCTCTCACCACCAAAGACCGCCGGACTCCCGTAGCTCTTGAAAAAAATGATTTCTTTACATTCATCTTTTGGCATATGTGAGTAGACCTCACTCTCACATGTAAATTCTTTCAACAGATCTGGCATTTTCGTCTCAGCATACTCCTGCACAGGATATACATTCTGTAGCAGTTTTATTTTAGTCTTCACTGTTCTTTCCTTTACCACTTCAGTGAAATTCACTGATTTCTCATGTTTTCCAACATCTGTCTTCTTGGTGCTTTCTCTAAACCACCAATGCTGCAACCTCATTCAACGTTCCTTACTGCAGAGAAAATAGCTGAGCTTTTTTTTTTCAATTCTCTCTCCCCCCAGTGGGTTTCCTTTTTACCCTACGGTAAGCTATTTTTACTATGCTCAATGAGATCTCATTTTCTGTCGCTGCCTGAGGATTTCTCTTTCCACAAGTTCCACCCCTCACAGATTGAAATTGATGTTGGAAGCCAAGTTTTGAATTATGAACCAAATCACACGCATCAGCCATTTCCACTGCCAATCTTGCCATTTTAACTCTGTGCTCTCCCAAACAAGTTGTCAGCACTTCAAGCACTGACTTTTTGAACTCCTTTACAGTAATCATCTTTCTAAGGGCGTCAAATGCTTGGTCTATTTTCAACTGTCTTATTCATTTGTGGAAAGACGTTGTTTGATCCTTTCAAACTCAATGTGTGTTTCAACAGGTTCCCTCCTTAGGCTCCTGAAACATTGTCTGCAGGCTTCTGGTACTAGATCATATGCATTTAAAGTGGCTTTTTCACACCATTGTCCTCCCCAGGTACTACCTCTGCTCATAATGCAAATTCCTCACAAGCTCTATCTGCTATCTTTGTTTGTATCAACAACATCCATATAGTCATCAGTCACTTCATTTGTTTAGTTACTTCCAATACTGAAATGAAAACATCTTCTCTACCCCTCTCGTTGAACGTAGGCAACACTTGGACATATTTAAACAGTCCCCCCACAGGCCTTTCTCTCCGAATGGATTGCTCTCCATCACTGTCCTCATAATGACTTCTACCTTTTATCTTTACCTCCGACACTTAAAGTTGAATTTGAGTTTTCACTTCTAATCTTTTAAGGTCAAAAAACTCTCTCTTTCTCTGTTCCTTCTGCCTGGGCCATTCTTTCCTTTTCTCTATTCTCTGCGTTTAACCATAATTCAATATGTTTCATTTCCTTTTCTAATGCTGTTTTTTTTTCTGCCAGGGCTATTCATTCTTTTGCTTTAGCACCTCTGAAAGTCATGCAAATTCCTCCAAATGTATTTGGATCAACAATATCCACATGGTCATTGGCCACTTCATTTGTTTAGCTACTTCCAAGAATGAAATGAAAAAAAGTCTTCTCCGTCCTTCCAGTCGAGCTTTGGCAACTCTGAAACATAATTCAACAGATTCCCACTGGGCCAAAGGCTATGGAACATTCCTTTCCATTGTTGGCACAATCACTATTCCTATGTTTAGTCTACCTCAGTCGTTTTAAGTCAACTTCTTACTTTTGAAATTCAAAACCCCTCTCTTTCTCCTTTTCTCCTCTCCTCCTCAAGTTGTTCTCAGTCTCTTTTCACTTTCTTCTGCTCGGGACTTACCTTCCTTTTTCTTTTACCTCGGTTTTATTTGTCATTCTAACCGTTTCATTCCCTTGTCATGTTCAAGTTGCTTCATTTTCAACTGATTTTTAGCCATTTCTATGTATTCTGATGGCATCCCTGGCAATTGTAAATGCTGTCTGGTTGCCACAAACATCTCCCCGTTCCTCGCACACACGGGGACACCCAACTTCAACTTGTTTGTGATTTCGAGCTGTTTTGCCTTGTTTACTTTCTGTCAAACTCTTGACCTGAGTCCCAACTAACTGAACAGCCTGAAGAAAATTAATTCATTTTTTTCCCCAGCATTGTGATAAGCTTGGAATTATATTTATTCAGTGTTTTTACATTGAACTAATCACTCTGTGTGTATTGCCAACAGATGGAAGCATTCAGAAAAGGAAGACTGAGCACCAGCTTTTTGAACATCACAAAGCTCTCAGCACATCCTGTGAAGAGAGATGTTGACTAGCTTTCCCAGTTTCTCCTCCGTTCATAATGACCACATTCCCTTTTGCCTGTCTGTGTCTGACTTTTTGTTGCTGTATGAGAGTGAATTGACAACGAACCGAGACTTTTAAATAGTACAACAATTACGTCAACTGTTTATAACAGTGTACCTGTTACCAGAGCTTAAATATTGTCATAAATTGTAATTTCTTTTAAATACAGAAACCTGGGCTGTGCTTGCTTTTCACCTGGGCCTGTAAGAATGGTAAACTTGGGAATTCAGCGTATTTATTAAAAGAATGACTTCGTGAAGTGTCAGTGAATGACCTGGCTTCACTTCCAGCTGGATACCCCAGTGAGGCAGGACATAATTGTCCCCTGATGGTTTCCTGCTCCTTTCAATAATTCTTAAACTTATGTACTCAGCTTCTTAGCTCTTGCACCTTCTACAGAATTGCATCTTGTTTCTTATTTTTTAAACCCTATCTTTCTGAGTTCCATTTCTCACCAGAGATAGTAATTCACACATTTCTGATTGAAATGGCAATGATTCTCTTCTGTCTGTTCCACTGATTTGTTCATGGCTGTTTGAAACTCAACTCTGTGTTACTCACAGTTCCCAACAATTCCCAATCTCTTATTGTCTCCAGAATTCAAAACTGCATCCTGCACACTAAGGTCTGTCACATTAATATGTACCATGAGAAACAGCAGTCAAAAAACAACTGTTGGGGATAACTCTAAAATTTTGCCTTGTTCTCAAAGTAAAAGTAGTAACGTGTAACAGCTACTTTCAGTTTCCCATCATTGGGCTAAATTCCTGTTCCAGGTGCTCTTGAACTCATCTTTCTGTTAGCTCCATATTTCCTGCCAAGTCAGTTGTGCTTCACTTCACATAGGCCATTCTCAATTTTTTGTCACCACCAATCTATATGATTAAGAAAAAAAGAACAGTTACTTGAAACAAAACTTTCATGAAGTCACTCAGCAGCAATATGCTCTTCTTAAATACATGCTGGATTTCCTTAAATAACAGGCATTTTCCCGATTACGATTAATTTTGTCTCGAATTATGACTTCCGAAAGCTTCTACACTGCTGAGGTTGAAACAACCTGATAAACATAACGGTGTAACTTTTCAACCTTTTTGAACAAGTGTATAGTCTGGAATTCTCACAACCTCTGATGGAACCCTTACACCTAAACAGAAGTAAGAAATCCCTCTAAAATTTTTACAGCCTTGTGTGTTTTTCTCATTGAATGTGTCTCACTGGGCGAAATTTATATTAGAAACAAAAGGCAACAAGCTTTCTTTTCTCCAGATAACTATGTTTCAGTGAACAAATATTCTATTTCATTATTTCTTTTCATTTCTTTCCGAGAAGGCCCCAATGATAATAGTTTAACCAGTTTTGCATACTTGATAAAAAGTAATGAAATTGACACATGAGAAATTTCCATCCCATACTGCAATAAAAATAATATTATATCTTCTGGATTTGCGCACAAGATGATATTTCTGAATGCTTTGACAAACCTTAAATCCAGTGCCCGAGACATCGCAGCATCTTTTTCAATATTCTCTGAAATTCCTCTGGATAGCTGCATAAATGAAAGTGTTCAGGCAGGAACTCAAAAACTTCAACGTAGTTCCTCTCTCAGTGGCAATATATTCAGGGTTTGTGCGGTCTCCTCTGCAAGAATTAACATTTACTATTCTGGTGGTTATAAAACAAATGACAGCTGTCAGCCACAGCAGGAAGAAGCTTCCTGACACAGTGAAGAGTAAAGTGATGGATTTCCTTTGATCTCTATCTCTGCATCAGACTTTCTCTCTGTTCTATTAGACCCGAGACTCTTTTGTGCTCCACTTGCCAATGTAATGTGCCTGATTGTCAAACAATGAAACGCAAACAGCGATTAAAGTAGAAGGAAGCCAAACTCCCCAAGTCAAGAAAAAGAAAGTTCTGTTGGGCTGGCACCCCCAATGCACCTTGTCGATTATTTTCTCATGGCTATAAGGAAAGAAACATGGGATGTTCTCGAATAGGGTCAAGAAAGAGAAAAATCTTGTAACCACATCTGCTGTCCACTCAGTGCAATATCTTGCTTTAAACTTCCAGCAGCAGATAACAGCAGATCAGTCAAATGTGAAGAATGTAGCGAACCAAGTTGACAAATCTAGTGTCACAGCTGTAAGACGTAGAACTAAATTACGCACAGAAATATAGCGTGGAAATGAAAATGGAAAGTTATAACAGAAAATATGATACACTATTACACTGATTATTATGACCAGGAGATCGGCTGTTGCCAAAACCAAATGGATATAGAGATACATTAAAAAGGCCACTGTTTCCATGGGAAAGTATCACAATTATCATTAAATTCACTGAAATGAACAGAGATGAAATAATTAGTGTTTCAACATGTGAGTGACACACAAATGCACTTATTTTATCAAATAGGCTATAAGCACATGGAGGCACTTAAAAGTCATTCCAACAAGAATGTTACAATAGCTCACCAGGCACGCTGATAATCGCAAGAATTGGGTAGTAAATCTCTTTAATCAATAAAATAATTGTTTCGCCCATCTCCTGAGAATGAAAGAGTAATTTAGAAATTGAAATATTCGGACTGTCAATGTGGCTGATGTGCTGTAAATGATCCGAAAATTCATTAATCCCCTCGGCGTTCAATTCAGTTGCACTGTCAGCATCATTCATTACAGTTATTTGAATCACAGACAAATGAAACTTGATTGGTCTTGATATGTTATGTAAAGAGAACCAGTTAACACTTATTGCACAGCTCAGGAACACAGTAGAAGAAACAGGACTAGAATCAATTATTTAAAGTGTTTTCAAAAGAGAAGCGGTTACGCATGCTTGCCAATGATAATTCCTGTCCTGGAGTTACTTGTAATGCCTCAACTGCTCTCCAAAATAAGAGATCCCTGCTGCTTTCTTCCGTCCTTCACTTGTGTAAGCCAACAATACAGTTTCAATAATCAGCTCCACATTCTATCTGAAGTTCGAAAGCAAAAGGATGAACGTAACATCAGCTGTTATTTGTAGATAAACATTTACACAGATCTTAAATCTGAATGTTGCTCTTTCAAAAATCGTACTCATTGGGCTGGAAATATTCTGTTTAAAAAAAATGACTTAATTGTTATTCGAAAAGCTTGGTCACCCTGGCACTCCTAATTTAACAGACAAATCAACAATTGGGTTCAAATCTTCATTTTATTCCTCTTTATTCTCTCTCTCTCTCACTCACTCTCAAGCTCTCTCTCGGCTGGTCACAGGGATAAGGGAGTTCATTAGTGTAGGGACCTGGTTTTCACTAAGTTTCCATCCCAATCCCGCTAAGTCTAAGGAATATCAGAAAAGCGCATTGCACCCTCCGACACTCCAGGAGATACGCCTCCTCATTGCTGACTCTGGTGCTTCAGCACTGTTTTCATTAACTGAATGTAAAATTCTGACGTTTGTTCGTCTGACTTCTCACAACACCTCGTTATGGACTAATTACAGGTCTGTTACGTTTATGCTCAATGTTGTTGTTGGATTGTCATTAAATTTTGATTTATTACTTTGGGTATGTAGAGGACTGAGAAAAGTGGGCACAGAGGACCTTTGTCCAAATGTGTCAGATATGTGCCCAAACTGGGATTCTAATCATTCTGCGCCCTGAACTGAATAGCATCTGGGATCAACCTAAACTGATCACCAATTGGAATTGGTCCTTTCAATGCACCAGGACTCATAGCATCACAAGCTCCACAATATTCTTTCCACATTGGCAATTTCATATTCGAATATTTCTGAACCACCTTACCAATATCCATTTCAAGCCCACTGAATCCCACAGCTACATAGAATACAACTCCTCCCACCTACCTTTCTGCAAAATGACATCCCCTGTTCCTATTTGCCTCCACTGCATCTGCTCCCAGGATGAGGCATTCCATGCTCATACATCTTAGATGTCCTCCTTTTTGAAGGACTGCAACTTCCACCCCACAGTGATCGAGAACGCCCTCGACCATGTCTCCCGCAACTCACACCCTGCCCCCGCAATAACCACCAAAAGGGATTCCCCCTCGTCCTCACGTACCACCCCTCCAACCGCCGGATCCAATGCATCATCCTCCCACACTTCCGCCATCTGCAATCCAACCACACCAGCAAAGATATTGTTCCATCCCCACCCTTGTCTGCTTTCCAGAGAGACCACTCTCTCTGTGACTCCCCTGTCCGCTCCACACTCCCCTCCAACCCCACCACACCCGGCACTTTTCCCTGCATCCTGGGCCTCCTGCAGTGCCACAATGATGCCACCCAAAGGTTGCAAAAACAGCGCCTCATATTCCGCTTGGGAACTCTGCAGCCCAATGGTATCAATGTGGATTTCACCAGCTTCAAAATCTGCCCTCCCACTACCGTATCCCAAAACCAGCCCAGGTCGTCCCCACCTCCCTATCGACTCCACCCTCTTAAGCCACACCCCAATTTCCTTCCTCCTCACCTCACCCCGCCCCCTTGACCTGTCCGTCCTCACGGGACTGACCTATTCCCTCCCTACCTCCCCACCTATACTCACCTCAACAAGCACCACTCCTGCACCTTTAATCTGTCTGTCTCCAGTCCACCTATCTTCTCCTCTATTCATCTTCGATCCTATTTTATTTCAGAACCCTCTTCACTTCTCCCTTTTCTGATGAATGGTCTCGGCCCGAAATGTCAGCTTTCGTGCTCCAAAGATGTCGCTTGGCCTTCTGTGTTCATCCAGCTCCACACTTTGTTCTCTCGAATTCTCCAGCATCTGCAGTTCCCATTATCTCTTCACTCAGACTGTCATGATTCCAAACTGCAGTTTAAATGCCAAATTCAACAATCCAAACTTTAAATGTTCTGCTAAATTCAGAAAAAAAATGTTGCTTCTATTGCATCTGTCCCCATCCACACAACTGAATTTTAGTCATCACATGGGACCGCTTCTTTGTTTTTTACAGGATCAAGCTGGGTTTTTGAGAATGCAAGGCTGGTAGGTTCGACTTTGCAGCAACTTATCGACACCAACTGTTGTGTGCAAATGAGGACAGGCTGTGCCTTTAACTCTGCGACACATCAAAAGGTCTCACAGACAATTATTGAAACTTTATTGCCGGTCTCAACAAAAATAACAACCTTCAAGAGTTCATTCGATTATTTGTGGAAAGAACAATTAACATCGCAACTCAATCCCAGAGATGCATCACTGCAATTTGGTAAATATCCAAATCATACTCTCCTCATCTCAATGTATTTTTCTCCTCTATTGTAAGGCATATCCTCAGGTACAGCAATGCATTCACTATCTGCATATCGGAAAATAGAGTCCACACATCTTTTCAGTTACTTTTTTCAGCTCCTGCATACGAATTGATTCCCCCTACAACACTCACAGATGGCAAGAACTGTCGATGCTGGAGTCTGAGATAACACAAGTGTTCAGCTTCAGGAACAGAGCAGGCCAGGTAGCATTCACCATTTCAGAAGAAGGGCCCCGGTTTTCCTGCTCCTCTGACGCTGCCTGGCCCGCTGTGTCCCTCCAGCTTCACACTGTGTTACCCCCTGCATCACTGCTGCTCCCTGGAAGCAGTGTGTATTATCTATGAGACAAACTGTAGAAATTCGGGGACCGAGCTTCAAGCCCACGACCACTTCCAGATTTCATAACAAGTGCAGCAGGTACATGGGAGCACCATGTTCCTCTTCAAGAAGCTCACCAGCCTTACTTGGAAACGGATCGCATCTTCACCACTGTCGCTGTGTAAATAGCCTGGTCTTCCCTCATTAACATTATTGTATGTCGACCTGCAATGTACAGGCTGCAACGCTTCAGGAGAGTAACTCGGCACCTCCTTCTCAGGACAATTGAGGGAAGATGTTTTACACAGTATAGGACAAATGTGGTAGCACGGGAGAGGGTGCAAACAAAATAAATAAACTGTTGCCTGGGCATTCGAGTTTCAGATTGGAGGAGAGAATGCGCAGGCGAGGGGGTTGTTTTCGCTAAAGGAGAGGACATTAAGAGGGGACATGTTTGTCACATATAAAATTACAGCTGGCATAAATAGAGGAGATAGAAAATAAATTTTACACGGGATGGAGGGATAAATCACGGGGGCGGTGGCGTGCGGAGAATGATGATAAACAGCAGTGGCTCAGTTGAAATGTCAGGAAAAACGCAGTCACCCCAGTTGGTGGTGTGAAGCTGGACCTCACTGCCTATAATCCTGGCAGACACAACAGCAAAAAGAAATCGGAATTTACATTTGCAATGAGAGAGCATACGAGGCTATGGACTGAGCGTCGGTAACAGGGACTAAAATAGACACTCTTTCCTGGAGCGGACCCACTGGGACAGAGGAATTTCTTTTTCCTGTTCTGTAGATCTCTGTCCGTCAGATTCAAAATCATCCGTGGGGGCTCTTTCCATGCTGTATGACCTTAAGACGCTATGACCTGGCAAACGCAAGTCCTCAAATGCTGGAACACACAAGATCATTAATTAATCACATATTGCCGCAGCCTGCTTTCATCTGACTCACTGCTGACTTCACGCTATCAATCCTGACAAATTCTGATGGATTTCTATGAACTCTGACATCGTCCCTGGGATCACAGCAAATGCTGACATGCCATCTCAGTTCTCCTGCAAAATAGCGACAATCAACCCAACCCTCAAATTCAAAATACGTCCAGCTCGGTGTCGGTTTTACAAAACGGAACAAGAGCTGCAAACCTTCATAAATAACAGCCGAGTGCGAGCGACTCTGAGATGAACAGTTGTAATCTCTGGAAGATCTGCAGATAACAAGATTGTCTTTCATAAATATTAAAATGATCTCCAGGATGCGTGTTCACACTGACACCCGTGATCCCATTATAAATATATTCCTGTCTCTGTGGGACGGGACCCTTGTCTGAAGAAATGAGCGCGGAGGTGAAGACGGTGGAACAAGAGTTCAGCTTTATGTCGTGCCTAGAGGCTCTGCACTGCAGAAGCAGCGGTGGGGAGAAAGGGCACATTTAAATGTGACTAAAAGCGAATCAGTTCAGTCAAGCTCTAAATAAGTATGTTACCACAAATGCGAGGTTCTGACATTGTGACAACATCTTCTCGGTTGAGTGCATCTTCTATTTGACTGCGTGTGATTTCTACCTGACAGCTGCCTTTTCCAACTGATATGAGACAACAATGTTCCAAGCTCTGACCCGTGGCTGAGCAGTTTATGGAGGGCAACAAAGTTTATCTCGGCTCATGTTGTTGCAGGCAGTCTATTCGGCCAGTTGGTGAACAGTCTTGCAGCTCATTGAGAAACGGTGCTGCTGCAATTACTGTATCTGTGCAACTATATCCCAATCTCTTTCTAGAACTGTGCATCTGATCAAAATTGTGTCTGTTGTTTGGCCTGTCTGTATATGTTAGAATATGTTTGTGTGAATCTGTGATTATATGTGTGTGAGAGTGCATCTCTTTCTGTCTGTCTCTGTGTTACTCTGTGTGAGTTTGTGTGTGTACGTGTCTGAGTGCGTTTGGCAGAGTTAGTGTGTGAAAGTGTTGGTGTTTATGTGTGTCTGGCTTTATTTATGACTGTTCATACTGTGTGCATTCAATGCTTTCTTTTCTGTTTGTCTGTGCCTGTGTTCGCACTGACACTGCATCACAGTGGCTCTGTGTTTTTAAGCATGCCTGTGTGTGTGTGTGTGTGTGTGTGTGCGTGTGTGTGTGTGTGTGTGTGTGTGTTTGTGTGTGTGTGTGTGTGTGTTTGTGTGTGTGTGTGTGTGTTTGTGTGTGTGTGTGTGTGTGTATGTGTGTTTGTGTGTGTGTGTGTTTGTGTGTGTGTGTGTGTGTGTGTGTTTGTACGCTTTTGTGTATGACTCAGTGTGTGCAATAGTCGGTTTATATGTTTGTTTCTGTGTGTTTGTGTGTTAATTTATGTGTGTGTGTGTCATATGGACATTCATGCTGCTCCATCTGCTTGCCTGCATATGTGCTTGTTCCATGCAGTTTAGTGCATGCCCATGCTTGTTTGCTAATGTAACTGTTTGTGTGTCTGCCAGCGTCTGTCCATCCCTCACGGGGTATGGAAGTGGAAGGGAGCTGCCCAGGAAAACGACGATCACCTTAAGATCATTTTAATTTGGGTTGTTTGTGTCGAGCATTCGCAAGTTCATGGTGAAGAGGAGGAAGCTGGAGCCCATAGGCTGGGAAATTTAAATCGATGGTAAAGGTGCGACTGTTCATCGAAGATGTATTTGTGAAGGGACAGGACCAGGGGAACAAAATGGATTCCAGGTGGGAGGGAATATTTCCCGTGTAGCAGAAGCAGGGAGAGGGAATGGATGCAATTCGAGAAGTCTGCTCCCTCTCGACAACCCAGGATATGATTCCCACATTGAATAGTGGAGACGTAGAAATCCTCTGTTATTACCAGATCACTTTCACTGTTCATTAAAATTTACCCACCTGTCTGTTCTGTCCCTCTCAGAATGTTCGCTGTCCTACTGTACACTTCAAACATAGTGATTGCCGCTCTTTTGATGTTTAAGTTCCAACCGTTTGGTTTCGTTTTAGGAGACTAATGTAATAAAATTCTTCCTTAATTCCTCAATAGACTCCATGATCCACATTGCAATATAGCTCCCTTCTCCATCCAGCCTGACGATACTATGCCCTGGAGTACTGAGCAGGCCCTTTTAACCATTTATCAGTGATGGCATGGACATCATGCCTTGTCATTTTAATTTGTGCCAGGAGCTCACCTGTGTCATTTAACAGGTCCCTTCCATTAAAATGAATGCGATCCAACTTCATCAAACTCCCAGCATGTTACAACTGTGCAGGACAGATCAGAGTGTTGAGCTCCAAGTTTTGGGTGTTGAAAGATAGGGATGAGAACTCTGCATCCATGTACACCACCAACATTCAGGAGACAAGTTACAGACAAAAAAGTTTTTGCATGCAGTATGGCAGTTGACATTGTTCAGTTTTGAAAACTGCATTCCCATGTTTTGATATTTTTTGGAAAAAGATGATTCAGAGTTTTGATCATTGCGTTAGATCTGTAAAGGCATTTCCTTCAAAGTTCGAGATTTCATTCACCCTGCTCCAGGAACATGCTTTGACTTTTAAGTCTTGCAGTTGTTTTTTTCGTCTCGTTCTTCAAGGCTTCTCTTTCAAAAATGTGAGACTACATTTGCATAGCTTCCCTGAACCATGCTCTCTGAAAAGTTCTAGTGCTGGGTCATTTGGTCCCAAGAGCATTGCAAACCCACATAATTCTTCACTCCATCTTCAGGAAAGAAAGGCAAAAAGCAACGACTATTTTTTGATAACAAATTTTGTGGGTAGACATCCACTCATCAAATGAATAGTAAGTCTTTTATATTCAGCCTGTAGCTGAACAGAAAGGGTCAGTGGACAGGGTTAAATAAGACAAACCACGTTTAACAGCCTGAGTCAATGACATCAGTTGCTTATTCATGAACATATGGGACAGCTCAAAGGCTCTGTGCAGAGTCTCAAAGAATCACAACTTTCGTACACAAGGTACAGTGAGACACCCCACTCCAAACGGGCAATCTATCTCTCAGTCTGACTTTTTAATATGGCGCAACTGTGTGCTTAATGTGTATACCTGGCGGCCCAGGAACCTGGAAAACTTGAAACAAAACACGACTTTACTGCAGTGAAGCGGGATACACGTTCATAGGTGTTCCTCAGATGGTAAGTTGTCGTCCAAAAGCCTAACTTCGTATTTAGATATCCCAAAATGTATTATCCTGAAATAAAACAAAGACCCCACGTTGCTGGAGATCTGAAAATGAATAGACATTGAAATCACAGCAGGTCTGGCAGCTTCTGTAGTGAAAAGAAGCGTTGATGTTTCGAACCCAGAATCCTTCTGAAGAAGAGTCACTGGTCTTCAAACATTAATTCTGTTTTCGCCCCACAGATGCTGTTAGACCTGCTGAGATTCGCCTGCAATTTCTGAAATTTTCTGACGTGTCTGAAGATGCAAGCCCGATCTATGGCCTCATGAATTTGTCCTTGGTTAACCATAATTTTCACCCTTCCGAGAAACTCTACCAACTTTCGTTGGTATGATTTTGCTTCTGTTGTGAAACTGTGCCTTGATACGCACTTCACCCGACATCCTGCCGACTCCACACCTAATATTATGTTTGAGAGAACTTTGTGCCCAACCGCACCTTATTTCAACCAATTACAAACTCTAGGCCTTAATTACTTTCGCCCTGTCCCGTCCAATCCATCAAAGTGGAAAGGGTGCTCCTGAGATGCTGCTTGGCCTGCTGTGTTCATCCAGCCTCACATTTTATTATCTAGGGTCATTCATTGTGCCTTCCAGTCCCTATTGGCAGTCATCTGCTTTTCGTGTACATTTACAATAGAAACAAGGAACAAGGAAATGCCGCTCAGGCCATCAAGATTCTCCATGGCTGGTCAGATTTCAGTCTCAGCTCTGTCTTATGAGCAAAGAAAAGTCAACTTGGGCCTCTGTCCTCTGGAGTTTAACAGTGTCAGAGGTGACTTAATTTAAACATTTAAGGTCTCCAGGGGACATGACCAGATGGATGCAGAGTGGATATACCGCTTTGTGGGATCAACTAGAATGAAGGGATCAGTCTTTCTAAAAATTGGGGAGCATCTATTTCAGATCACGACATGGAAATTTTGCTCTTTCTTTCAGTCAGCTGTGAATCTTGCAGATTTCTCTCATCAGAAATCAATGAATGCAGAATATGTCAAAATTTTGAAGGTCGGCAAAATATTGCAGATGACAATAAGATTGGTGCAGTAGCAGATCGTGAAGGGGATTATCGGAGAATGCATCAGAATACAGATAGATTAAAAAGTTGGGTGGAGAAATAGCAGACGAAGTTTAATCTGGGCAAGTGCGAGATGATGCATTTTGGAAGATCCGATTCAAGAGCAAGCTATATGGTAAATGGGAAAGCCCTGGGGAAAATTGATACACTCCCAATCGAGTGACTGCTCCTTTTCTGTTTCTGAGTTTCACCCATACTGACTCAGTGTTGAAACCCTCCACCGTGACGTCCCTTCCTGCAGCTGTGATACCATCCCTGATTAGCAATGCCACTCCTCAACAACTTTTATCTCCCTCCTTATTTATTTTGAATCATCTAAACCCTAGAACTTCCAACGACCATTCCTGCCCCTGAGTTATCCAAGTCACAGTAACGGCCACAACATTCTAGCTCCAAGAACTGATCCATGCTCTATTTCGTCACCTTTATTCCTGACACTTCCTGCATTGAAATAGACACACGTCCAACCATCGCACTGACTGCCACTTTGCCCAATCATCTGCTTACTGTTCCTCATAGATTCTCTGCTGGCCCTAACTGTCTGTACACTGGCTACCCCATCTCCTGATCCGTAACTCCGGTTCCCATCCCACTGTCAAACTACTTTAAACTCTCCTGAAGAGCTCTAGCAAACCACCCACCCAGGATATTTGTACCCAGGACATTGGTGCCCAGGATATGGGTTAATGTACAACAACTGCAGGATTGTCCCTCAGGCATGACCACTTTCGGAATCATAGCACAAGCTCTAGTACCTCACGTTATCAGACCAAGAACACTTCTCCAAAGCATTTTCTCTTTCCATCAGAGGCGGCATTGGTTGTGAATGGCAGGTCTGCAAAGTCAGTGAGCACAAACGTGTCATCTTTATTTTGTTTTTTTTGGGCAGAGGTAGGTGCGGAGTGTCAAATCGGCTGAGTGGAAGTGGCTGTCGCTGATTTGCTGCTGTTCTCCATCCCAGTGGCCCATTCAGCACGCCACCACCCCCACCCAGATCACAGACCATTCCCACCATCACTGCCCCTCTCTTCATTCTGGATGCATTATTTAGGCCAAAAACCACTCATTACTTCAATTGGCTGATGTTTTGGAAACACAGGGGCCGGTAGCTAGCTATTTACAATGTCATGTCTTTATTGATTAATCGAATAATTGCTGTGAGAGGATACTTCACTGCACTTTTAACCTGTTTTCTGAACTGTGACTGAGTCACCCCATAGATAAATGTATTTGTGCAGCAATTTAAGTTCCGCAGCATCCAGCCGACTTCTGAAAATACATACCAAAAATCAACCGAATCAAAACTTGTGAACATGTCAATAATGAAATCGATAACATTGGTCAGCCACAGCAGTATGAAACTGCCAGATATGGTGAAGAGTAAAACCACAGATCTCCTTCTGCTCTCCAACTCTGGGTCTCTGAGGCACCCGCTCTTGCTCTGCCCCTTCAGTTCCTTGCGAACCTGACTAGCAAATAAAATATGTCTTACTGTTAGAGTGTTAAGGAATAGAATGAGAACAAATGGTGGAAATGGTGTTAAAATTGTATCGAGCCAGTTAAATACCAACCATCCAGGATCAACATAAAAGTTTGCTTTTGTGGCACAGAACCATGGCACATTTTCAACAATCTCTCCAGGTTCATACACAAAGTAGAAGGGAATATTCTTCAAAAAGAGAAGACTGAAAGTTATTGAGAGAACCACAACTGCAGTGGTCTTCGTGCAATATTTGGTCTTCAGTTTCCGGCAACAAATGGCCATAAATCGATCAATGGTAAAGGTGACGGTGAACCAGACGGAACAGGCTCCTGCTTCACGAGCCAGGAAATATGTAATGCTGCACACGGGAGTGATGTCCAGGAAGCATAATGGATAATAAAAATAACCGAAGTGTCTCAATATGATTTCAGTGATGATGACCATTAGATCCGCCGCTGTCATAGCCAACAGGTAACAAGTCGTGCAAGTCGAGAGACCGCAGTTTCCTCGGGAAAGGATCACGATGGCACCCAGATTAACTGTAAGACATGGATGAGGAAAGAGCAAGGAAATTGTTGGTCACAATGGTCTTCGAGTGGGTGAGATCTGCCTTGTTCGGAATGTAAATTCCAGAGTTTTAAAAACAATGTTATCAAGTCAATCAAAATCTCAACAGCTTCATGTCGTGCCCACATCCATGATTCATATCTTACATACTGTTTGGCAATTTCGTGAAGCCAACAACAGAAAGCTCCAAGTGACATCAGAATGTCAACTGTTGTAATAAGGCTGGCAAAAATAATTTCAGTTAAGTTTCCAGTTTAGCCACTACTTGGCTGATTTTCCCCATTCTTAAGAAAGCCCAGTGCTGAAGAATGATGAGCACTGAATAAGAGATGCCTTTACTGGACTGCTTGTAGGCCAGTCAGGGTTAGAGTGGGCCTGGACCCGCTGCAGAAAACGTTTGGAGGCCTGAGGCAATGCTTCAAAGTCCATCTGAGCCATTGGACACCCAGTTTTCTGAATAGGAAGATTCTGCCACCAGAAATGTTCAACATGATCGCTAATTCCGGAAATTAAAAAAAACATTAGAATTGAAGCATGCCAGTCAGCCTGAACAGCTTGCTCCAAACGGCACTCACCCATCCTGTGTGCCCTCGACGGCGCTATTAATCCGAAATCCATCTGTCACTGGAGAGGGGATCATGCCAGGGACAAATAAAAGAAAACACAGTGCAGCACAAAGTGAAACTTGGGCTTTTAGATTACACTGTCAATGCACCCTACACAGATGGAGGGAATACGCTCATCGTATCCAGGTTGAATTATTGATCAGAAATCGAACACTGGAATTGCTGTCTTTTTCATTAGTAAAAAGAAGCAGAATGTTCAAGAAAAAAATTGCTGTCATATGCAGGCAGATCTGCGAGTGGGATGCAAGGCCTGTCACACTAAATTACAAACATTGTTTTGTTCCCACAAGTCATGTCTGTGATAGCATTCTGCCCACTTCCTCGGATGAGTGAAGCTCCAATAAATATCAGAAAACTCCACACATGATAGAATGAAGCAGCCCACTAAAGAGACGTTACATCGACCAGGAGAAGCATTCTCTCACTTTGCCACCACTGCCAATGACAGCATTGATTAACATCAATAAAATTCATTACTTCTACAGGAGGTTTGAAACATTTTTCCATAATACTTGAATATGCACAGATAGCAGACGCTCGGCAAAACCACGAAACCTGTTCCCAGCTAAAGCAACGTCCTAAACATTCCATCATTGTCAAGAGATTTACTTTCTGAAACATCTTTGCTAAACACTTTGGGTATGGCTGCAACACTTGCTGCTGTGGTTCAAAAGAGAGTCTCACGTCTCCATTTTTGTAAGGTCACGTCAGCATTGGCTACACATCCCTAAATCAATGTTGAAATATTGAGCACACTTTCTGACAACGATATCCGTGGAAGTAGTAACTGATAATAACATGAAACATTTGAGCTCTGCAATCATCTGAACACTGCGGATGGCCCCAATTTAAATGGACGGCAGAAAATTTCAGGGAAGTTCTATCGGCTAGGCAGCAAGACTGGGGAACATGAATGTCATTTCATTATTATTCACTCGTGGACCGTGTATATTATGGAATGGACCAGCGTTTATTTTCCTTCAGTTCTTGACTTTCAGAATGTGGTAGTGTCAGCGTGATGATTTTAATCTCATTGTGAGAATAATGAGAAAATAAATGGCTGTTTCAATAAAATATTTACAGTCCTTTGTTAATATTAAAATGTAAATATTTTAACAGCTTGAGGATTGAAATTATAACAAGTAAGCAGAATTAAATGCTGACATTATTGCAGTTGTGATTGCAGATGGAAAGTCTCACAGGGGATAGTATGATCAAGCCCTTTTGCAAAAATCCTCAATGCAAAATGTTATTACAATGGACACTGACAACAGTAACTTAATTATAAGATACACAAGAAAATCACTGCTCGAGCAATGTGTCGGAGAAATAAAAAATATAACAGAAATTGTTGGAGCAGCTCGTTGGTGTAGAAACATTTGTGGAGAGAAAATTACATTAATGTTTTTGCTCACAGGTTAACAGTAAAGAAGGGAGGGTGATAACTTTCAGGGCATCAGGTTCTTGCTGGTTCAATGCTGCATTGAAGGGAGCCAATGGTGGAGCAAGATACACTCTCATTTAGTAATCGTAAGTTACAAACTTGAAATGGAGTGGATGGTCCAGTGAATAAAGACGAGGAAAGAAAAACAGTGATGAATGTGTCTTCACTGGTTCCTTTGCCTGTATTTGGTGAGGACGCTGAAGGATAAGATATTATATATGATGGAAGCTGAAATCAAAGCTGCGCACAACAAGAAAACTGCCATTGCCCTGTCAGCGGGGGCAGAATAGGAACAAGATGTTATGCACAGAATCAAATCCAGAAAATCTATCACACACAGATTTAAAATGTTAAGCCTACTTGTATAAATTACCTGGAACACCAATTGCAGCAAGCACTGTGAAATATACTTTCAGTACCCTTTCAAATGGTCGATGCATGCTGTGAGAGAAATAATTGACCCCTTTCTGCTCCAGAGTATCTCTCCCTGTGAAACTCCAGGGCAGTGAATCCTCAGGTACTTTTATTCAGAAACTAGAATACCATTGGGACTTTGATTTGCAGAAGATCTCATTCTTTCAGGGTTGAACAAACAGGTTACATCACCTGAGCTAACTCCCTTTGAAATTCCCTATTACAATGCCAGAAACAGAGGATCATTTGTCACAGCGAATGGGGAAAGCAGCCATATCAAATTTTGATCGTCTGTTGTACAGCAATCATTTCATCCTATCTCTGTTTTCTGAAGAATGTGCAACCTCCACACAGACTAAACCTTTGTCCTCTGACTTGTAATGGACCAGAGTTTCACTGGAAAAAATGTTATCTTTTTTTTTCAAATTTAAATTTGTGATACCCGAAAACCTACACTCACCATTGAATTCATCATATGACCATGTGCAGATGTATAATGGGTATAAAGAACTTTTGACGAGGACTCGTCTACTGAGGTGGTATGGGCTGAGGTCAGAAACAGGAGAGGAGAGGTCACACAGCTGGGAGTGTTTTTATAGGCCTCCGGAAATTTCCAGGGATGTGGAGGAGAGGATTGGCAAAGCGATTCTGGGCAGGAGTGAAAGGAACAGGGTGGTCATTATGGGAGAATTTAACTTCCCCAACATTGACTGGAAATGCTATAACTCCAGTACATGGCATGGAAAGGTTTGTGTCCAATGTGTGCAGGAGGGTTTCCTGACACAGTATGTCGAAAGGCCGACAAGAGGGGAGGCCACACTTGATCTGGTACTTGGTAATGAACCAGGCCAGGTGTTTGATTATGTGTAGGTGAGCACTTTGGAGAGAGTGGCCATAATTCGGTTACGTTTAGTTTAGCGATGGAAAGGGAGAGGAACATGCCACAGGGCAAGAGTTATAGATGGGGGAAGGGCAATGATAATTGGTCAAGACTTAAGAGGCATAGAATGGGGTAGCAAAGTGCAGGGGATGGGGACAAGTGAAATGTGTAGCTGGATAAAGAAACAGATATTGCGTGTCCTTGATAGGTATGCCCCTGTCAGGCAGGGAGGGATCGATAAGGGAAGGAAACCGTGGTTTCCTCAAGCAATTGCATCTCTTGTGAAGTGGAAGAGGGACGCTTATGTGACGATGAGATGAGATGGTTCAGATGAGGCGATAGAGAGTTACAGATTAGCTCGGAAGGATTTAAAGAGAGAGTTAAAAGAGCAAGGGGGGTACATGAGCAGATATTGGCAGGTTGAATAAAAGAGAGCCCTAAAGCTTTCTATAGGTATGTGAGGAATAAGAGGATAACTAGGGTCGGAATAGGGCCAGTCAAAGACAGAAATGGCGTAGTTGTGTGTGGACACTGTGGAGATCGGAGAGGTGCTAATATTTTTCATCTGTTTTCACTGATGAACAGGAGAATATTACAGAGGAGAAGACTGAATTACGGGCTATTAGAATTGAAAGGACTGAGCTTAGTAAGGAGGAGGTGTAATCAATTCTAGAAGGTGTGAAGGTAGATAAATCCCCTGGGCCAGATGGAGTTTTTCCAAGGATTTGTTTGGAATGTAGGGAGGAGGTGGCATAGCCTTTGGCCTTGATCTTTGAGTCCTCATTATCTAGAGGTTTAACACCAGAGGACTGGAGTATTGCAAATGTTGTGCCCTTGTTCAAGAAGGGCAGTAGGAATGACCCAGGTAATTACAGACCAGTGAGCCTTACGTCTGTTGTCAGAAAGGTTTTGGAAAAGATTACGAGAGGTAGGATTCATAATCTTCTAGCAAGCAACAATTTGATTGGAGATCGTCAACATGGATTCACCAAGGGCAGGTCGTGTTTCACAAACCTCATTGAGTTTTCTGACAAGTTGGCCAAGCATGTGCTGAGGGTAGGGCAGTTGACGTGGTGTACATGGACTTCAGTAAAGCCTTTGATAAGGTTCCACATGGTAGTTTATTGGAGAAAATATGGAGGCAGTGGATTGAGGGAAATTTAGCAGTTTGGATTAGAAACTGGCTTTCTGTAAGAAGGCAACGAGTGGTGGTTGATGGAAAATATTCACCCTGGAGTTCAGTTACGAGTGGTGTGCCTCAAGGATCTGTCTTAGGACCACTGCTGTTTGTCATTTTCATAAATGACTTGGACGCAGGCATAGCTGGATGGGTTAGTAAGCTTGTAGGTGACACAAAAGTCGGTGGAGTGGTGGACAGTGTGGAAGAATGTTGCAGGTAGCAGGGAGACTTTGATAAACCTCAGAATTAGGCTGAAAGGTGGCAAATGGAGTTCAATCAAGATAAATGTGAGGTGACTCACTTTGGGAGGAATAATAGGAAGGTAGAATAGCGGATCAATGGAAAGACTCTTGGTTGTGCGGATGTGCAGTGGGATCTTGGTGTCCATGTACATAGATCCCTGAAAGTTGTCACCCAGGTTGATAGTGCTGTTAAGAAGGTTAATGGTGTGTGAGGTTTCATAGGTAGAGGGATTGAGTTCCGGAGCCATGATGTTGTGCTGCAACTGCACAAAACACTAGTGCGGCCTCATTTGGAATATTGCATGCAGTTCTGGTCCTTCCCATTCCAAGAAGGATGTGGAAGCATTGGGAAAGGTGCAGAGGAGATTTACCAGCATGTTGCCTGGTCTGGAATGCAGACCCTATGAAGAAAGGCTGAGGGGCTTCGGTCTGTTCTTATCGGAGAGAAGAATGTGAAGAGGGGGTTTAATAGAGACATACAAGATGATCAGAGGATTACATAGGGTAACAGTGAGAGTTTTTTTTACCGAGGATGATGACATCAGCATGTACGAGGGGGCATAGCTACAAATTGAGAGGTGATAGATTTAAGACGGATGTCAGAGGTAGGTTTTTTACTCAGAGAGTGGTAAGGGCGTGGAACACCCTGCCCGCCAATTAGTTAACTCAGCCACGTTAGGGGCATTTAAACAGTCCTTGCATAAGCATATGAATAATGATGGGATAGTGTAGGGGGAGGGGTTTAGATTAGTTCACAGCCTGGCGCAACATCGAGGGACAAAGGGCCTGTTCTGTGCTGTATTGCGCTCGTTTCTATGTTCAGTCCGCATCCGACGACAGTGACACGTTACCTCAGGCCTGACCCACTGACAGCCACGCGCTCCCTCAGGTTTGACCCATTGCCAGAGATGTACTCCCCCAGTCGTAACCCACTGACAGTGATGCCCTCCCCCAGCCCTAACCCACTGACAGTGATGTCCTCCCTCAGCAATAACCCACTGACAGTGATGTGCTCCCTCAGCCCTAACCCACTGGCAGTGATGTGCTCCCTCAGCCCTAACCCACTGACAGTGATGCGCTCCCTCAGCCCTAAACCACTGACAGTGATGTGCTCCCTCAGCCCTAACCCACTGACAGTGATGCTCTCCCTCAGCCCTAACCCACTGACAGTGATGCGCTCCCTCAGTCCTAACCCACTGACAGTGATGTGCTCCCTCAGCCCTAACCCACTGACAGTGATGCGCTCTCTCAGCCCTAACCCACTGACAGTAATGTGCTCCCTCAGCCCTAACCCACTGACATTGATGCCCTCCCTCAGCCCTAACCCGCTGACAGCAACGCCCACCCTCAGTCCTGTCCGGTTGAGAACGACATGCTCCCTCACTAATGACTCATTTACAGAAACGCGCTCCTCAGTCCTGCCCGACTGACAGGGAAGATGTACATCAGTACTGAACTACTGACAGTGACATGTTCCTTCAGTCCGGACCATTGACAGCGACATATTCCCGCAGTCCAGCCCCATTGACAAGGTCATGCTCTGTCAGTCCTGAACCTGTGACAGTGATTCTCTCACTCAGTCGAGACCCACTGACAGCGACATACTCCCTCACTCCTGACCCGCTGACAGCGACACTCTCCCTCAGACCTGAAATACTGCGCTGTGACACATTCCAACACTCCTGACCCACTGACAGCAAAGCGCTAAATCAGTGCTGAACCACTGACAGTGACTCTCTCCCTCAGTAATGACCCTTTGACAGCGGCATGATACATCACTTCGCACATACTGCTGACAGCGACGCCCTCCATCATTCCTGGCTTGCTGACAGTGACGCGATTCCTCATTCCTCACCCTCTGACAGCGACATGCTGCATCAGTCATGACCCAATGACTCCGACATGTTCCCTCAGTCCAGACTCACTGACAGCGACACGGTTTCTCAGTCCTGACCAGTTTACAGTGACACGTTCCCTCAGCCCTGAAATGCTGCCATGTGACACGTTCCCTCATTCCTGACTCCCTGACAACAATGTGCTCCCTCAGCACTGACCCGTTGACAGTGACACACTCCCTCAGCCCTGAAGTACTGACAGCAACAAGCACCCTCAGTCCTGAACTGTGAGCATCGATGCGCTCCCTCAGTCCTGATCCACTGTCAGCTACAAGCTCGCTCATTCCTGACCCACTGACAGTGTCGGGCACCCTCAGTCCCGATCCATTGACATCGACACACTCGTTCAGTCCTGACCCACTGACAGCGACAAGCTCACTCATTCCTGAGCCACTGACAGTGACACGGTCCCTCAGTAATAATCCGCTCCCTCAGGCCTGACCCACTGACAGCGACAAGCTCCCTCAGTCCTGATCCACTGACAGTGACCCGCTTCTTCAGTCCAGACCCACTGACAGCAAAGCACGTCATCAGTACTGAACCATTGACAGCAATGTGCTCCCTCAGTCCTGACCCACTGACAGTGACATGCTCCTTCTGTCTTGACCTTCTGACAGTGACGAGCTCCCTCTGTCCCGACCCGCTAACAGCGATATACTCCCGCTGTCCTGACCGGCTGACAGCTACATGCTCTCTCAGTCCTAACCCGTTGACAGCGACACGATCCCACAACCCTGACATGTTGACAGCAACATGCACCCTCTCTCCAGACCTACTGAGAGCAATGCGCTCCCTCAGTGCTGACCCGCTGACAGCTACGCACTCCCTAACTCCTGACCCGCTAACAGCGACATGATCCCTCAGTCCTGACCCATGGGCAGCGAAGCACTATATCAGTCATGACGCGCTGATAGAGACACGATTCGCATTCCTGATCCAATGACAGCAAAGCACTCCCTCAGTCCTGACCCTCAGACACGGGCGTGCTCACTCAGACCTGACTCAATAACAGCGACATGCTCCCTTCGTCCTCACCCTGCTGACAGTGACATGCTCCCTCTGTCCTGCCCTGCTGTCAGTGACATTCTCCCTCAGTCCTGCCCCATTAACAGTGACGCGTTCCCTCAGTCCTTACCCACTGACAGCAACGCGCTCATTCAGTCTTGAATTGCTCAGAGCGACTCCCTCCCTCAATTCTGACCCACTGGCAGCGACACGATCCCTCAGTCCTGACCCGTGGGCAGCGAAGCGCTATATCAGTCATGACCCACTGATGGAGACATGATTCCGCACTCCTGATCCATTGACAGTGACGCGCTCCCTCAGTCCTGACTCAATAACAGTGACATGCTCACTCAGTCCTGACCCGCGAATAGAGACGAGCTCTTTAATCCTGACCTGCTGACAGAGACACACTCCTTCAGTTCTGATTAGGTGACAGTGATGTGCTCCCTCAGTCCTGCCCCATTGGCAAGGAAGCGCTCATTCAGCCCTGACCCGCTCACAGCAACGATCTCCCTCAGTCCTGAATGGCTGAAAACAACCTTTCCCCTCAATACAGACCCGCTCACAGCCTCGCGCTCCATCAGTCCTGACCCTCTGACAGCAACATGCTCCCTCGGTCCTGATCTGCTCCCTCAGTCCTGATCCGCTGACAGTGACACGCTCCCTCAGTCCTGACTCATTGACAGCAAAGCACTGTATCAGTCCTGACCAGCTGACAGCAATGCACTCCCTCAGTCCTGACCCACTAACAGTGACGTTCTCCCTCAGTCTCTCCTGCGGACAGTGATGGGCTCCCTCAATCCTGTCCCGCTGACAGCAACATGCTCCCTCGGTCCTGATTTTCTCCCTCATTCCTGATCCGCTGACAGCGACATGGTCCCTCAGTCCTGAATGGTTACAACAACCTTTGTCAACCACAATACACACCCGATCACAGCTACGCACTCCGACACTCCTGATCCGCTGACAGCGATATGCTCCCTCAGTCCTGAACCACTGACAGTGACGTGCTCCCTCAGTCTGGACCCATTGACAGTGACCTGCTGTGTCAGTCCTGACTCGTTGACAGTGATGCGCACCTTCAGTCCTAACCCTTGACAGCGACGCGCCCCCTCATTTCTGACACGTTGACAGCGACTCTCTCCCTCCATCCTGACTCACTAACAATGATGCGCTTCCTCACTCCCAACCCACTGAGAGTGATGCGCTCCATCGATCCTGACCTGCTGACAGCAACGTGTCCTGACTCACTGACAGGAACACACTCACTCTGTCCTGAACCACGCAGAGCAATGCTCTCCCTCAGTCCTGAATGGCTGACAGCAACCTTTCCCCTCAATACAGACCAGTTCGCAGCTGCACGCTCCATCTGTCCTGACCCTCTGACAGCAACATGCTCCCTCAGTCCTCACCCTCTGACAGTGACGAGCTCCCTTAGTCCTGACACTCTGACAGCGACATGCTCCCTCAGTAGTGTCTGGCGAACAGTGAACATCTCCCTCAGGACTGACCTGCTCACAGTGATGGGCTACATCAATCCAGACCCACTGACAGGGACACACTAGATCAGTCCTAACTTGCTGACAGTGAAAGTCTCCCTCACTCCTGACATGCTGACAGCGTCGCGCTCCCAATGGGAAGGGTATACAGTAACATTTTAAACCCAATGCTGGAAATCTATGTGAAATGACTACACTGAGGCTGGTATCCATCTCCAATTCACCCTTTATTTACACATGGACAGTCCTTGACTTTGACATTGCCTCATTCAAAGGCAGCTACCAGAATGTCAGCATCTCTGACACTCACAATTCTAATCTGTTAGCCAGGGCTCCCTAATTTGGGCTGTTAATCAGGCCCAATCAGGGAACTCATGTTCTGAGAGGTTCAGCTGGCCGACCTGGTACTATGTCCACCAAAAATCAAACACACACTAAAAAGAAACAGTTGCATCCCCGTGGTAAAGGAAAGAATGAGGCCAAACTGGGAAGGGAAAGGCAGTTTCACATTGTTGGTGGCCCAGAGAGTGGAACAAAATCCAATGGAAGCTTGACCAGTAAAGAATGAGGGAGACTGGTTTAATTGCCTGAATGAAAAATCCCATTTGTGAATTGGTTTACGAGTTTGAGGGCATGCCGTGTTCATTTTCCCCAACCTTGATCATTAATATCTGCAATTTCTGTCTCATTTTCAAATGTTCTCTCTCCAGTGTTGTGCTGGTGTAATTTTTTGAACAGCAGAGATATCATTTCTTTGCACAGTGTATTCACTGAAATGAGTTGCATGAATAACTGCATGTGATTTGTCCCGCTTGTATTATATACGTATAAAACAAAGTTAATCCCAGTATTCAACAGCAATATGCTTTTGGGTGTATGGTATATCTCATTCACATGCCAGCTATTCTTGTCGATCAGCTGTGTTTCTGTTTTGTGAGGAAATATGAATGAGCTGGAGCAGTAATAGCAATGCCCATTGTGGTGATTCTACAACATTGCAGCTAGAAGGTGGGGGCAGGGAGTGGCTAGAGTTCACAAGAACTATTACAGAGGGAGAGGGAGAGACAAGTGGTGTACGTGGGAACACTGAGACAGTGAGGAGAATAAAATACAGCCTTCAGTGGAATCTGCTTGCATTCTCAAAGGCACAGGCCAAATGAAAGAGGACACAAAAGATTCACTCACAGGAAGAGAAAATCAGACGAGGCTGACGTTTATCGACACCATATAGTTAGTGAGTTTTGAGAAGATTTGTGGCTCAAGTTGAGGTTCGGGATGTGAGTTTGCTCGCTGTGCTGGAAGGTTAGTTTTCAGATGTTTCATCACCAATCTTGGTAACATCATCAGCGAGCCTCCGACGAAGCGCTGGTGTTATGTACCACTTTGTATTTGTCTGGTTAGGGGTCCATGGTTTGGTGACGTCATTTCCTGCGTTGGTGATGCCATTTCCTGTTCTTTTTCTCATGGGATGGCAGATTGGCTCCAAATCAACGTGCTTGTTGATGGAGTTCCGGTTGGAATGCCACGCTTCTAGGAATTCTCATGCGTGTCTCTGTTTGGCTTGTCCTAGGATGGATGTGTTGTCCCAATCAAAGTGGTGTCCTTCCTTATCTGTATGTAAGGATACCAGTGATAGTGGGTCATGTCGTTTTGTGGCTAGTTGATGTTCATGTATCCTGGTGGCTAGCCTTCTGCCTGTTTGTCCAATGTAGTGTTTGTCACAGATCTTGCAAGGTATTTTGTAGATGACGTTCGTTTTGTTTGTTGTCTGTATAGGGTCTTTTAAGTTCATTAGCTGCTGTTTTAGTGTGTTGGTGGGTTTGTGGGCTACCCTGATGTCAAGAAGTCTGAGTAGTCTGGCAGTCATTTCAGAAGTGTCTTTGATGTAGACGAGAGTGGTTATTGTTTCAGAGCCCGTTTTGTCTGTTTGTTTGGGTTTATTGTTGAGGAATCGGCGGACTGGGTACCCTATGAAAGAATGGTTACCCTGTGAACACAGTCCACCGATTCGTCAGCAATAAACCCAAACAAACAGACAGGAAGGACACCACTTTGACTGGGACAACACATCCATCCTAGGACAATCCAAACAGAGACACGCACGAGAATTCCTAGAAGCATGGCATTCCAACCGGAATTCCATCAACAAACACATTGTTTTGGAGCCAATCTACCATCCCCTGATGAAAAGAACAGGAAATGACAGCACCAACGCAGGAAATGACATCACCAACCCAAGGAAACCGAACCCGATAAATAGAAAATGGGACATACACCAGTGCTTCTTCGGAGGCTCACTGATGATGTTACCTAGAATGGTGATGAAACGTCTGAAAACTAACCTTCCAGCTCAGCAAGCAAACTCACATTATACACCATACAGTCCCTGGGAGGTGTGTAGATCAGGCCAGGCTCATACAGAAACGTTTCCCTGAGAGTAATTAATGTGTAGACCCCGCTGATGAAGAGTGAGGGGCTGGTCATCCTGCTCCCACTTCAGCTTGAGAAATCCAGGCTGGCCATTCCAGCCAGAGACTTCAACTGCCCATTGACACGGATGGATGATCTGGAGGGGCTGACAGTGACTGGAATCCATGTCCAGATTCCTGATGAAAACGGTTAAAATCACCAAGCTACATAATATCTTCAGCACCCCTGCAGACTGAGCCCAGAGTAGATGCACCGGGTCACAGCCCAGATGGGCCCACACACCTATTGGATAGATTTGCTGCTTGAGCCCACACGTCCTCCGTCAGATCCATTGATGTCAAGCCGGTGTCTTTCTCTGACCACTGCCTCCTACTGGCTGACTGTCACCTACAGGATGTCCAGAGGGCTGGCAAGGGAACATGGAATCTGAATGTGAAACCACTGACGCGAAACACATTAAGCAGCTCAAAAGTGATTATACAGGTTGGAGAACCGTGAAGACCCTCTTTGACTTTTTTTGGGGAACAGTCAAATGGAACATAGAGAAGTTCTTTATCCTGAAAAGTGTTCAAAATTCGTGAGAGAGGTTGCCAAATCTGTGCAAAATCAAGAAACCCACGCAGAATGTACTCTCACTGCAGACTGTGAGGGTCAATATCATGGAGGATCTCCAAGGAGGTGAAGAGCCAGTAGCCTTGTTCTTTGTCTTGGAGGCCTTCAAGATAATCTTCCTGTTCAGTGTCTGCACAGGGAGCAGGATAGAATAACAGCTTTAGAGACTGTCTGCACAGGAACAGACCCTTCAGTCCAACTCATCCACACTGACTTGACATCCGAAATAAATCTCGTCCTATTTGCCAGCAAAAGACCTTGTTTCTTTATCCTATCCATGCATCTCAGACTTTTAATAGTTTCTTTCAGAGCACGCCTCAGCCTGTGATGGTCCAAGGGAAAGCAGCCCCAATCTTTTCAGCCTCTTCCAACAGCTCAAACTCTCCAACCCGATCAACATCCTTGTTAATAATTTCTGAACCCTTTCAAATGTCACGACATCCTTCTGACGGCAGGGAGAACGGAATTGGATACAGTATTCCAATCGTGGCCTAATCAATGTCCTGTACAGCCACAAAATGACCTCATGAGATGTGCTCAAATTTCTTCTTCCAGAAGATGCACAAGGACAGCTCTGCGTGCAAGAGCCTGAAGGAAGAACATAGCTCGGTAAGTTTGTCACAGCCTGACATCCTGATATTCAGCAAATCCTTTTAAGCCAGTCTGTATGGCACTAAGGCCACAGAGAGAGCAGCCTGCCAATCATTCCTATCCTCGATCATGGAGGTCTTAAACGACAGTGAGCAGGACAACCGTTGTCTCTGGATGAGCTGATGAAGGCCCTAAAGTCCTTAGAAAAGAATAAAACTCCCGGAAGTGATGCCTTCCCGGCCGAGTTGCATTCGGCACTGTGGGGCCTGATTGGCCAGGACCTGCTGGAACTGTAAGACAGTACACTTCTTGCAGGTGCTATGAGTGAACCCATGAGGAAAGGGATCATCACCCTGATCTACAATGGGAAGAGGGAAAGAAAGAGAGTTAAAATTAATGATCAATATCATTGCTGAATGCAGCCTGCAAAGTCCTGTCGAAGGTCATTACTGTCAGGTCTGCACTGGGACTAGTGATTGACCCTGACCAAATATGTACAGAGCCGGACAAGAGTATCTCTGAGGGCCTTGTGCTCCTCAGGGATACAATCACCTACATGCAGGACAGTGGGGTGGATGCCTGCCTCACCAGTCTGGGCCTGGGGAAGGCCTTTGGCAGGATATCACACACCGATGTATGGGATGTGATTTCCAAAATGGCCTTTGGGGAGAGAATCTGCAACTGGGTCCAAATGCTCTCCACGATCATCGTTAGTACAGTCTCAATCAATGGGTGGGGATCAGAGAGCTTCCTGATCAGATCCGACTCTCTCCTGCCTTTTTTGTTTGTTGTATAGAGCCCTTTGCAAAGTCCATCAGAGAGGGTGTGAGCCTGAGACGGGTGGCTATTCCAGGCAAGGAGGCCTGCAGTCAAAGCCGACCTGCACGTGAAAGTTGTTGCTGATTTTTGCTCAGACCCACTGTCAGTGCACAGGTTCATGAGCATCTGCAATCCATTCAAACTGGCCTCAGGCGCCAAGTTAAATCAAGTGAAGAGTGAGGTCATGTGGGAACTGAGCTGAATGAGTCTTAATTCCCTTCACCGTCAGGACAGCTTACCCAAAAGTGCTGGGTATATTGAGGATGGATATATTTGCGAATGGACTGCAGGACTGCAGAGCTCAGATTTGATGAATTGATCTTGGGATCACTTGGCTGTATCTCTCACATGTGGCTTATGCTGTTTGATGTGCTCGTAGCCCTGTTTGCAGGCTTCACCAGGTTGACACATCATCTACAGGTGAGCCTGGTGCTGCTCCTGGCATGCCTGCCTGCACTCTGCATTGAAGCAGGGTCGTCCCCTGGCTTGACGGCAGTTGTTGAGTTGGGGAGATGCCGGACCATGAGGTTACAGCTTGTGCAGGAGGAGAATACTGTTGCTGTTGTCGGCCCATGGTATCTTATGGATACCCAGTCTTGAGCGGCTAGATCTGTTCAGACTGTCCCATTTAGCACGGTGATAGTGCCACACATAGCAATAGAGGTTATTCACAGTATGAAGATGGGACTTATCTCCACCAAAAGTGACCAGTGGTCACTCTCACCGATAGTCTCATGGACAGATGCATCTGCAGCTGGCAGATTGGTAAGGATGAGGTCAATTACGTTTTTCCCTCTCACTGGTTCCTTCATCACCTGCCACAGACCCAGTCTAGCAGCTATGTCCTTTCGGAGGCGATCAGCTCAATCCGTAGTGCTGCTGCCGAACCGTTCTTGGTGGTGGGCATCAAAATCCCCCAGCAAGAGCACATTTTGTGCCCTTGCCGTAATCTAAGTGTATTTTAAAATGTAGGTGTACTGGCTCATCGGCTGAAGGATGATGGTGTGTGGTAATCCACAGGACGTTTCCTTACTGTATAGGATGGGCTGAAGGACTAAATGTTAATGATGATATCCCACTGCTGCATGAGAAAATAAATTGTACAGGATGGGAAAATAGGCTGGGCATGTTGAGAATAATACCGAACAAGCAGGTATCAGATCTTGTGGTGGGAGAGCATTTTGGTGATAGTGACCATAACTGCCTCACATTTTACATCGCTATGGAGAAGGAGAGGATTAGGCAGAATGGGAGGATATTTAATTGGGGAAGAGGAAACTATGATGCGATTAGACATGAGTTAGGAAGCATGGACTGGGAGCAGTTGTTCCATGGTAAGGGAACTATAGACATGTGGAGATGGTTTAAGGAACATTTGTTGGGAGTGATGAGTAAATATGTCCCTCTGAGACAGGCAAGAAGGGGTAAGTTCAAGGAACCTTGGATGACGAGAGCGGTGGAGCTTCTAGTGAAAAGGAAGAAGGTAGCTTACATAAGGTGGAGGAAGCTGGGGTCAAGTTCAGCTAGAGAGGATTACATGCAGGCAAGGAAGGAGCTCAAAAATGGTCTGAGGAGAGCCAGGAGGGGGCACGAGAAAGGCTTGGCAGAAGGAATCCGGGAAAACACAAAGGCATTTTACACTTACGTGAGGAATAAGAGAATGGTCAAAGAAAGAGTAGGGCCGATCAGGGATAGCATAGGGAACTTGTGTGTGGAGCCTGAGGAGGTAGGGGAAGCTCTAAATGAGTTTTTTGCTTCTGTCTTTACGAAAGAAACCAACTTTGTAGTGAATGAAACCTTTGAAGAGCAGGTGTGCATGCTGGAATGGATAGAGATAGAGGAAGCTGATGTGCTGAAAATTTTGTCAAACATTAAGATTGACAAGTCGCCAGGCCCGGATCAGATTTGTCCTCGGCTGCTTTGGGAAGCGAGAAATGCAATTGCTTCGCCACTTGCGAAGATCTTTGCATCCTCGCTCTCCACTGGAGTCGTACCTGAGGACTGGAGAGAGGCAAATGTAATTCCTCTCTTCAAGAAAGGAAATAGGGAAATCCCCGGCAACTATAGACCGGTAAGTTTCACGTCTGTCGTCTGCAAGGTGTCAGAAAGGATTCTGAGGGATAAGATTTATGACCATCTGGAAGAGCATGGCTTGATCAAATACAGTCAACACGGCTTTGTGAGGGGTAGGTCATGCCTTACAAACCTTATCGAGTTTTTTGAGGATGTGACTAGAAAGGTTGATGAGGGCTGAGCTGTGGATGTGGTGTATATGGACTTCAGTAAGGCATTTGATAAGGTTCCCCATGGAAGGCTCATTCAGAAGGTCAGGAGGAATGGGATACAGGGGAACTTAGCTGCTTGGATACAGAATTGGCTGGCCAACAGAAGACAGCGAGTGGTAGTAGAAGGAAAATATTCTGCCTGGAAGTCAGTGGTGAGTGGGGTTCCACAGGGCTCTGTCCTTGGGCCTCTACTGTTTGTAATTTTTATTAATGACTTGGACGAGGGAATTGAAGGATGGGTCAGCAAGTTTGCAGACGACACAAAGGTCGGAGGTGTCGTTGACAGTGTAGAGGGCTGTTGTAGGCTGCAGCGGGACATTGACAGGATGCAGAGATGGGCTGAGAGGTGGCAGATGGAGTTCAACCTGGATAAATGCGAGGTGATGCATTTTGGAAGGTCGAATTTGAAAGCTGAGTACAGGATTAAGGATAGGATTCTTGGCAGCGTGGAGGAACAGAGGGATCTTGGTGTGCAGATACATAGATCCCTTAAAATGGCCACCCAAGTGGACAGGGTTGTTAAGAAAGCATATGGTGTTTTGGCTTTCATTAACAGGGGGATTGAGTTTAAGAGTCGTGAGATCTTGTTGCAGCTCTATAAAACTTTGGTTAGACCGCACTTGGAATACTGCGTCCAGTTCTGGGCGCCCTATTATAGGAAAGATGTGGATGCTTTGGAGAGGGTTCAGAGGAGGTTTACCAGGATGCTGCCTGGACTGGAGGGCTTATCTTATGAAGAGAGGTTGACTGAGCTCGGTCTCTTTTCATTGGAGAAAAGGAGGAGGAGAGGTGACCTAATTGAGGTATACAAGATAATGAGAGGCATAGATAGAGTTGATAGCCAGAGACTATTTCCCAGGGCAGAAATGGCTAGCACGAGGGGTCATAGTTTTAAGCTGGTTGGTGGAAAGTATAGAGGGGATGTCAGAGGCAGGTTCTTTACGCAGAGAGTTGTGAGAGCATGGAATGCGTTGCCAGCAGCAGTTGTGGAAGCACGGTCATTGGGGTCATTTAAGAGACTGCTGGACATGCATATGGTCACAGAAATTTGAGGGTGCATACATGAGGATCAATGGTCGGCACAACATTGTGGGCTGAAGGGCCTGTTCTGTGCTGTCCTGTTCTATGTTCTATGTTCTAAGCTGCATCATCTTGAATCAGTCCTGTGAATATTCCTTTATAAGCCAAAGATGACACCCTCGCTTGTTTTCCTGTCCTGTGTTGTCTGTGTGAGCCAGCAGTTTTGTTAATTGTATCTGTTGTTCCCTCGACTTGTTCTTTATGATGTTTTATGCAAGAGACAAGGTTTTGTTCCAAGCTGCTGCTCTGGACTTCACTTCAGCTCGGAATTGCGAACAGTGCGAGGAATGAACTTGAACCTCCAGGCCAGCCATCGATTGAGGGGTCCCTGACAGGTCGAAGACAATGAGACAATCAGACTTCTTGCTTTTGCAAGAAAGGTATAAGATTTGTTGCTTTTCTTTTCCTACTTTCTTTTCTATTTAGTATTATCACTGTAATAATTTATTATCGCGATTGTAATCATTTATTATTTTTTATCAACTTCACATTTAAGCAATTGCTTTCAACAAGCCATCTCTTAACCGTATTTAACAAAATCTGCAAAGAACTACGGAAACCTGCTGTGATCCAAGATACATAAATAAATCCAGTCCCATTTTCCAGCATTTGGCCCATACTGCTCAAAACCTGCCCCATTTATGTACCTGTCCAGATGCCTGTTAATGTTGCAACTGTATCAGAATCCACCACTTCCTCGGGCAGCTCATTCCGTGCATACAACATCGTCCACATGAAATGGTTGCCCTTCTGTCACTTCTAAATCTTTCCCCTCTCATCTTTAACCGATGCCCTCTCGATTCAGTGTCCCCATTCTCCAAGTGAAAAGACCTTGTCTATTTATATTATCTATGCCCCTCACAATGTGACAAAACTCTGCCAGGTCACCCCTCAGCGTCCAACACTGCAGGGAATATAGCCCCAGTGTGAGGCTGTGGGCTTGATCAGTGAGCTGTCTGTTTGATTGCAGGCATTTTGTCACACTGCCAGGTAACACCATCAGTGCGCCTCCGGTGAAGCGTTGTTGTTCTGTCTCGGTTGTTCTAGTTGAAATGCCAGGCCTCTGGGAAATCCCTGGCTTGTCTCTGGTCTTTCTTGTGCTATTATGGGTATGTTTCCCCAATTTAATTCATGTTCTTCTTTGTCCATGTGTATTGAAACCAGTGAGAATTGTTTGTGCGTCTTGGTGGCGATTTGCTGTTCATGTGTCCCTATTGTCAGTTTTCTTCCAGTTTGGCATATATAATGTTTCTCACACTCGTGACATGGCATTTTTCATATTGTGTTACTTTTATTGGTTGTGGGTATGGGATCCTTTATGTTCATTAGTAACCATTGCAATGTGGCTGTTAATTTGTGGGCTACACTGATACCAAGGGGTATGAGTAATCTTGTGGTAATCTCTGATGTGCCTCTGATGCATGGAAGGGTGACTAGTGTGTCTGGCCATGTTGTGTCTTCTTGTTGTGGTCTGCTGTGAAGGTAACGGCAGATTATGCTTTTTGGGTTTCCATTCCTTTTAAATACTCTGTGTAAGTAATCCTATTCTGCCTTTGTGCTGCGGCTAGTTAGAAGAATTTCCTGTTTAAATCTGCATCCTGAGCTACAAATCTTCTCAAAAACTATTCTCATTTAAGGTGTTGGAGTAGATCTGTTGCTCTGCAGACGTTTTGTTACTGTACTGGGTAAAATCCTGAGGCTGCACTGAGGATGTTACCCAGCCCAGTAACAAAACGTAGGGAACAACAAACCAACTCAACGAGCCATCAGTTTCATTTCTGACTCCGTCTATTTCTGTGACTCCTTTAGCTACGAATTCCCAGTTTCTCTCTCATCCATCAGCACATTGAAGGCAATCAACTAGGCAGAAAGGTGAAGGGGAATGAGATCTGAAACTTTCAGCAAATCCTGTCGGGAAGATCACTCTTTACTGGATAAATCAAAGATGAATTAAAACGGGGTGAATCCAAGCTATAGGCCCACAAACATGACATACCGAGAGGATGGAAGTGGAAACACAAAGACCCCATTGTCATCCTTTCATGAAAAGCCTGCTTTCACCTCTGAACTTCATGAGGGCAGCACAGGGCACAATTGATTGCTGCGATCTTCATGACGTTTTAGTGAAGGTCAGTTCAACTGCAATAAAAAATAGGCATCTTCGGAGAATTTGTAGTGAAAATCAAAGAGGGTCACAGAGGGTCAAGCCAGCACCCACAGGGAAAAAGCAAACTAACGTTTCGAGCCCTGTGTAAGAAGGACGGATTGCACCTGAATTAGAAAGGGACTAATATACTAATGAGGAGAATTGTTGGAATTGTTCTGGAGGATTTAAAGTAGTAAGGGGGCGGGGTGGGACCCATGGAGATAGTGAGGAAAGAGATCAGTATGAGACTGGTACAGCTGGGAAATGGAATAAGTCACATTGACAGTGCAGACAGTCTCACACTGAGCCCAGACAGATGAGGAACTGCCAATGCTGCAGTCTGAGATAACGAGGTGTGGTTCTGGATGAACACAGCAGGACAGGCAGCATCAGAGCAGCAGGAAAGCTGATGTTTCGGGTTTCACCCACAGCCACTTCAAGGGCTGTGTACGGTGGCACAGGCGACTGGGCATACATAAACAATGTGCCAGGTAGTGCCCTACTCACCAGCCGCCAAACAATGTCTTGTTGTTTGTTGAAAAGTTCTGATGGTGAGGCATTGTGCCAAATGACTTTGACAGTTTGCTCGGGGGACGACACGACAGGATCCACCGTCTCCTTTTGCCACAGGTTCTCGAGCACGCTGCGTGCTGACCACTACCTGATGGACTGGTGATCAAAGGTATATTTCTTTTCAAGTTTCACGATGAAGGACAGATGTTATAGAATGGTCCAAAAGCTCGTAGCTTTCAGTGGCAGAGAGGCCAGTCCCATCCTTCGCAACACCGGGATCAGGTCATGCCTCAGTGCGTAGTGACACTGGGTCTTTGTGTACCGAGGGTCTACACACAGCGTAATGTACAACAAGGTGGCCATCAGGGTGTGGGTGACATTGGGTATGTTCTTCCCCCACGTATACAGAGCGTTGGACATGGAGTCATTGCAGGCACGGTCTGCCGTAGGCTTCCAGATGAAGTGGAAGACGGCTCGGGTGAGTGAAACAATGCAGTGTTGGGACTGGGCCAGACCAGTGCCATGCACAACAACAGACCTTGTGCCTCACACTTGATGACCAGGTTTTTACCCACAGTGTGCACCTCCCAAAATTTTGTGCAGTCCCCAGACTCTCCAAATCACATGCCCAGCTTTTCATGATATTCTGTCCTTACAGTGAAGGAAATGAAGGATCCTTCGGCCCAGATCAAGGTGGTGATCCCTTTCTGTGTGGATTTGCTCGCAGTGCCTGCTAGAAGCGTACTATCATACAGCTCTGGCAGCTCCTGGAAAATCGAGTCCCACAGAACCAAATATAATTCGTTGAGGAAGGCATAACTTTTTATTATTTTCGAAGGATTTGACTCTTCATCAGCACATCCAGAGATAACGGTTGGTGCAGGCTGTCCTACTCACTGTTGCCTAAGAACTCCATGATCGAGGGCAGGAATGACTGGGAGGCTGCTCTCTCTGTGTCCTACAGAGTGGATCAAAAGGATTTGCTGAACCTCAAGATGTCAGACTGAGATAAACTAACTGAGCTATATTCTTCCTTCAGGCTGCTCAGCACAGAGCTCTCCTTGTACATCTTCTGGAAGATGAAATGTGAGCACCTCTCATGAGGCCACACTGTGGTTGTAAAGGACATTGATGAGGCCATGATTGGAATACTGTGTCCAATTCTGGTCTCCCTGCTGGGAAACTTGAAAGGGTTCAGACAACATTGACATGGATATTGATCGAGTTGGTGAGTTTGAGAAAAAGGGGGAGGCTGAATACACTGGAGCTATTTTCCCTGGAGTGTCAAAGTCTCAGAGGTGACCTGAATGAGTTTAATAAAATCATGAGAAACATGGATAGACCAAGAAGACAATGTCTTTTCCCAGGGGTGGGGAGTTCAATTCTGAAGATTACAGGCTTACGGTGAGAGGGGGAAGATTTAAAAGTGATTGAAGGGGCTCTTTTAGAGGCTGGTGTATGCATGTAATGAGCTGCAAGAGGACGTACTGAAGGCTGGCACCATTACAACATTTAAAAGGCATCTGGATGGGAATATGAAGAGGATGAGTTCAGAGGGACATGGGTTAATTTCTGGCAAATGCTACAAGATTTATTTGGGATATGCGGAAGACATGGATGAGTTCGACCGAATAGCCTTTTCCTGTGCTGCCTATCTCTGACTCTATTGCTTAATCCTGATCCAAAGTGTGGGCCCAGAACTGGCAGTTTATCTTGGAGGCCTGAAAGGTAAAGAGTAATGCTTGCCGTCTCTTCATCTCCAGGGGATCCTCCGTTACATTGACCCCCATCATCTGCAGTAAGACGAGATCCTGTATGGGTTTCTGGAGTTTGGACAGTTTTGCCCAACTCTCTCTAAAATTGAGAATGCTTTTCTGGAGAAAGAACTTTTTGTTGTTTCCTTTGACTGTTTCCCACCAAATTCAAAGAGGGCCTTCAGTGTACTCCAAACTCTGTAATCGCATTTGAGCTGCTTCATTTTTCAAAGGTCAATGGTTTCACATTCAGCTTCCACATTCCCTTGCCAGGCCACTGGTTATCCAGTAGGGGACAATCAGCCAGTAGGAGGCAGTGGTCAGAGAAGAACACCAGCTTGACATCACAGGATTGGAATGAGAGCATGTGGTCACAAGCACCAAATCTATCCTATGGGTGTACAGGCCCATCTGGCTACGACCAATTGTATCTACTGTGCGGTCAGTCAGCAGGGATGCTGAAGATGTTGTGTAGCCTGGCAAAGTTAACTGTTTCCATCAGGAATCTGGACGTCGAGCCTACTTCACTGTCATATAGAATATAGAACAGTATAGCACAGAACAGGCCCTTTGGCTCGCGATGTTGCGCCGACCTGTGAACTAATCTAAGCCCCTCCCCCTACACTATCCCATCATTATCCATATGGTTATCCAAGGACTGTTGAAATGCCGCTAACGTGGCTGAGTTCACTACATTGGCAGGGAGGGTGTTCCACACCCTTACCACTCTCTGAGTAAAGAACCTGCCTCTGGCATCTGTCTTAATTCAATCACTCTTCAATTTGTAGCTATGCCCCCTTGTACAAGCTGAAGTCATCATCCTCAGAAAAAGACTCTCACTGTCCACCCTATATAATTCTCTGATCATCTTGTATGTCTCTATTAAATCCCGTCTTAGCCTCCTTCTCTCCAAAGAGAACAGACCCAAGCCTCTCAACCTTTCTTCATAGGGCCTGCGCTCCAGGCCACGCAACATCTTGGTAAATCTCCTCTGTACCTTTTCCAATACTTCCACATCCTTCCGGTCATGGGGCGACCAGAACTGCATGCAATATTCCAAGTGAGGTCGCACTAGCGTTTTGTACAGTTGCAGCACGACATCACGGCTCTTGAACTCAATCCCTGTACCAAAAAAACCCATCACACCGTAAGCTTTCTTGACAGCACTATCAACCTGGGTGTCAACTTTCATGGATCTATGTACATGGACACCAAGATCCCTCTGCACATCCACACTACCAAGAATCTTTCCATTGACCTAGTATTCTACCTTCCTATTATTCCTCCCAAAGTGAATCACCTCACATTTATCCATATTAAACTCCATTTGCCACCTTTTGGCCCAATTCTGCAGTTTGTCCAAGTCTCCCTGCAACCTGCAACATTCTTCCACAACATTCGTACCCTATGGATTGTCCATTCCTGTTGAAGACACAGTGGAAGTCTCCAGCCAGAATGCCCAGACTGGGAGTTACCAGCAGCAGTGGGAGCAGGAAGGACAGCCACTCACTCTTTCCCAGTGGGGTCTACATGTTAATTACTGTCAGAGAACTTTTTCTGTATGAGCCTGGCCTGATCTACACACTTCCCAGGATCTATATGGCGACTGTAACACTCTCAAAGTGAGCCAGATTGATTAAACCTCCGATCAGGAACTCCCCAGTGAGTAGCCTTTCATGGTCAGTCGAGTCTGATCTTCTCTTCCTCTGAGTGAATCCTTTGTGTCCTCTTCCATTTAGCCCGTGCCTTTGAGAATGCAACCAGATACCCTTCAGGCTGCATTTCATTCTCCTCACTGTCTCGGTGCTCCCACGTACATCACTTATCTTTCCCTTTCCCTCTTGGAATAGCTCGTGTGAACACCACACCCCTCCCTGCCCCCACCTTCCCGCTGCAATGTTGGAGAAACACCACACTGCATTGCCATTACTGCTCCAGCTCATTCTTATTTCTTCACTAAACAGAAACACAGCTCATCGACAGGAATAGCTGGCATGTGAATGCAATAAACCATACATGCAAAAGCAGATTGCTGTTCAACAGTGCAATTAACTTTATTTTATTTGGGTACAATTGAAGCAGGAAAAATAACATAGTTGTGCATGCAACTCATTTCTTTGAAGACAACTGTGCAAAGAAATGTTATCTCTGCTGTTCAAAAAACTCCAACAGCACAAAATTGAATGGAGAGAATTTGGAAATGATACAGAAATTGCAGATACTATTGATTGAAAGTGGAGTACAGATCAAGATAGGCTAAAACTGAACACCTTCTACACTCAAACTCTGAGATCATTTCTCAAATGGAATGCTTTGTTCAAGGCAATTAAATCTGTCTCCATCATTCTCAACTTGTCTCCTTCCCATTCAATTTTCTTCCATTCTCTGTGCCAACCCAACATTGAGCTCCCTTTCCCTGCCCAGTTTTCCTCATTCCTTCCTTTACCCCGGGAGTGTAATTGTTTCTTTATCGTTCGTGTTTGATTTCGAAGAACATACTGCAGTGGTTTGTGACCAGTTCGGCCAGTTGAACCTCACAGAATATGAGATCCATAATTGGACCTGATTAACAGCCCAAATTTGGGAGCCCTGGCTGACAGATAAGAAGGGCGTGTGTCAGAGATGCTGACACCCTGGTAGCTGCCTCTGAATGAGGCAGTGCTAAAGTCAGGGAGAGTTCATGTATAAACAGAAGGTGAATTAGATATGGACACCGTCCTCAGTGCAGTTATTTCACATACATCTCCAGCACTGGTTTTGAATGTTGCTGTTAATCCTTCCCTTTGTTGTCACCCATCTGTTTGCAGTGATCGGCAGGGACAGAAAACGAATGATATGGAGTATGTGGGAAGCGCATTGTGTTGTTTCTGAATGCAATCTATTTTGATTGTGATTGACTCTTATTTTTATGAGATTGATGGTTGGCTTGTTTCCCTGTGATGGCTTCTTGTATGATTCATTGAATGATTAGCAGAAAGGATATCAGCATATTTTGGTACATTTGGATTATTTACTGATATAAAATATAATTGATGTATTCAAATAGACACGGCAGCTTTCTAAACAAATTCCTGAACATTTTGATTCATTCATTGGCTCCTGATCAGTACAGCATTCTGGTGCAGAGCATTCTGTAGAACTCTCTGTCCTTCTACATCACACCTTCTGATATGAAACCCCACATTCCTCACTGCGCCCAGTCTATCCAAGATTTCCCGATAAGGTCTCTGAATTGTATCAATGTGGAGTTCGGGGAACACAACAGGCCAGGCTGCAGCAGAGGAGCTGGAAAGCTAATGTTTTGATGAAGAACCCTGCTTCAGAAATGAGGAAGAGGAAAGGGAAATAAACAGAGATGGAGGGGTGGGGCTCGGGGAAGGTAGGTGGAATAGTGATAGGTGAGTGCAGGTCGGCAGGGCTGGGGATTGGTCAGTGAGGTGGGAGGAGCGGACCGGTAGGCGTGAAGATGGACAGGCTGAGGAGGTGTGGATGGGATGGAGTTGTTCAAGGGATGAGGAGATTTTGAAAATGGTAAATTTCACCTTGAGCCCATTGGTTTGGAGGGTCCCGAAAACATGAGGTGCTGTTCCTCCAATTTCCCAATGGATTCATTTTGGCACTGGAGGAGGACCAGGATGTACATTTCGTCCAAGAAGTGGAAGGGACCATTGAAGGGGTTCACATCTGGAAGGTTTTTTGGAGATTAGATTGGATTCCCTGCAGTGTGGAAACAGGCCCTTCGGCCCAACATGTCCACACCACCCTTTGAAGTGTCCCACCCAGACCCATCCCCTATAACCCACACCCCTGAACACTATGGGCAATTTAACATGGCCGATCCACCGAGGGAGCTGTGGGAGTCGGTGGGCTTGAAATAGATATTACTTTTGAGGTGGTCACCAGAGATGGAGAGAGACAGGCCCAGGAAGGAGAGAGAGGTAGCAGAAATGGTACAGGTGAACATGATTTTGGTGTGAAAGGCATTAGTAATGTTGATGAACTGTTCAAGTTCCTGAAGCACTGGTACAGCCATCAATAACGGGGAGGAAGAGGTCGGGGATAGTGTCACTGCAGAAGAGAGACTTTTCCATGTATCCTCCAAAGAGGCAGGCACAGCTTGGGCCCATGTGAGTTCCCATGGCCACCCCATTAGTCTGTGGGAAGTGACTCCCCCTCCAACCCGCCCCTCCCTCGAAGACCTGGAGCACTTACTTTATCGATCCTTTGAATGGCCAACCCGACATTTTGTGAATAATTGACTTTCACATACCAGTTTTGTATCATAAACAAAATATTTAACAATTTAATAAACACAAAATAACATCAGCGTGAGAAAATGAAATAACAGAGCATGCTGACATTTTGTCAGAGGCAGTACGAACAGCCAATGTTGGAGTTGGAGATGACACAGTGCCGAGCTGGAGGAACACCTTCAAACTGTGTCAGAAGATATTAATTTGTCACTGCTTTAAATCCAAAACATTTGTCCTCATCCCCAGTTACACCAGGTGCTGACAGGTTTCCAGAAATAAGTGCACCAGATTAGGTACAGAGCTTTGAAATCTTCATGCTGCCTCAGCAACAGCTCAGAACGCGTTTTCTTTTTTTTTAAACAGTCCAACAAAGCAATGCTAATGATGGTTCTGGTGGATCGTCTATTCCACTCCTCCCAAGGGTTCAATTACTGGACAACACCTGCCATCTGCTTGAACAATGATATCTCTGCCTTCAACATCATAATTCCAATCACATGTATCTCTAAACGCTGATACCTACACCTTGGCTCAACTTCTGGAACTGAATTCACAACTTCCTGCCCCACAAACTGCAATCAATAAGATTAGATGACATCAGATCTTCCACCATAACCCCCAACAGTGGAATTTCACAGGGATCCTACTCAGCCTCCCCTGTTCCTTGCGGCCAACTTCTCCCCCAACTCCATTTCCCAGTTTGCGAACAACACCATCATTGTCGGTCAGATGTCACACAACGGTCACACAGAATACAGCGGGGAGATTGAGTGTTTAATTGTCTGCTGTAAGGATAACAATATCTCCTTTAACATCAGCAAAATGGAAGAGCTGGTCATTGACTTCAGGGAGCAGGGTGGAGCGCACACTCCTTTCTGCACCAATGATGTGGAGGTAGACAACGTCAAGTTCCTGAGAGGGATAGTCAGCAAAAATCTGGCCTTGTCCGCTCACGTCAGCACGACCATCAGTGAAGCACAAACACGTCTTAACTTCGTCTTGAGACTATGGAAATTCAGCAAAGACTCTTACCAGTTTTTATAGATGCACCAGGTAACACATCCCATCTGGGCGCATCACAGCTTGGTGCAGGAACTGCTCTTCCCACAGCCGCAAACGACAGAGAATTGTGAACACAGCCCAGTCCATCACACAATCCGGCCTTCCATCCATTGGCTCCATCAAGACTTTCTGCTGCCTCTTGAAATCAACAAATATAATCAAACTCCTCCCACACATGTTTTACCGTCTTTACCAAAATTCCCCACCTTCTGTTGGATATGAAGTATAAAGTTTGAATACACAGACGTATGGGATTCGGAACAGCCTCATTCCCACTGTTATCGGTCTATTGAAAGGATCTCTCAAACGTTCAACTGCAGCATGCAGTTCGACTCCAGGCCTGAGCTCAAAAACAAACGAAGCCTCTCTGGTGTTTTTTTATTAAATCCCACACTTGACATGAGCTGCCCACAGCCCATGAGTCATTTAACATTTGTAACTTAAAACTGAATAAAATAATAAAATCGTAAAATCAGGGGCTCTCACACGACATTCCATCCCTCAGCAGCAGGTACAACATATTTAGCCCTCTTGTTCTCACAATGTGTATCTGGAATTATTCAAACACACCTCACCATCACTTGTATATAATGGGATCCTGTTAACCATCCTCTGTAATTCTGCAGTTTCCATGGTATATCGTCCCAGTTCAACGACACACCTGCAGTCTCCCACCCTCCACACATAACCATCACAGCTACTGAATCAGGCATGACCTGTCTGCAGGAAAGTTAAAAATCTAAATCCAGTTTTGTAATCTTTTTTCTTCACGCTTACTGTTGTCTGGTGTGTCATGTTCCCCACACCATATTTCCGGGTGTATTGTCCTCTTTTCACAGTGCAAAGAATTCTTACTGCTGCTCCTGCAAAAGTTTTCTTGCAATATCCCATTCTTATGTTTTCACTCTATATTAATATTCCAATTTCCTTTGCAGTCCGTGGTTCATCACATACCTTTTCGTTCTCTTTTATTTTCTAGAACTACTGAACAACTCCAGGACCCTGACAAGTTCGCAGAGAGATAAGTGTTCTCCGCAGGACTGGAAACAAGGGCTCAGTGATTTAAAAATTTCCTCAGTCTCCGTTCAGAACAAATACCACCCTGTCTCTCTAACAAGAGCCATATGTACCTACAGCACAGAAAGATATCTTTCAGCCTATCGTATCCACGCTCAGCGAAAACAGCCAAACAAACATGTAATCACATTTTCCACCACTTGGTCCATAGCATTGCTTGCCATGACATCAGAATTGCACGCCTAAATGCCACTCACTCCAGAAGCAGATTAGGCAATAAAGGCAAAACAATCGCAGAGACACTTTATTTTTCAGTAATTCTGTTATTCGCTCGATTTAATGTGTTTAATAAATGGGAAAAATAAATGTGAAAGAAGTTTCCTCAACGCTTCTCTGAACTTTGTCTGTGTCACAGCATAAATATAAGTATTTGTGCAACAACTGAGGAGCTGAAGCATGAAGCCCAAATCCTGGATAAAGTACTCATGAGTGACAATCAGATTCAAAAGGAAACACACACGTCTCCACATAGAAAATGTAATTAATACTGCCCATAACAGTATGAAGTTCACTGATATAAGCAGCAGTAAAATGATAGATTTCCTCCGGTTGTCTAACTCTGAGTCTTCTGCATTTTCCACATTTTTGTGAGCTCGAAGTCTCTTGCGTACTTTGCTTGTCATTAAAATCTGTCTCACCGTCATAACGTTGAGCAGCAGAATTAGGACAAATGGGGCGCAGGGTGTGAGAACGTAATTGAGAATATCGACTGTCATCCAAACAAGAGAATACTGAACAGCAAATGATACACCACAAAACCATGGAGCGTTCACTAAAATGTATCTACCTGTTAACATGAAATATTGGGTGATATTCTTTGAAAAGCTCAGCAGAGACACTGTTCCCAGAACCACTGCTGCAGTTTTCCTGGTGCAATATTTACTTTTCAGTGTCTGGGAAGAAATTGCCACAAAGCGATCAAAAGTGAAAGTGACAGTGAACCAGACAGAACAGTCAGTGGATGCATAAAGCAGGATTGCGTGAATGTTGCACGTGGGTACATAGTACAGGAAACGGAAATGCTCCTTGTAAACAATTGGAATGTGTCTCAATATCAGGTCGAAGACAATTACCAACAGATCTGCCACTGCCATGGCCAGGAGATAGCATGTCACACTCTTGGAGAGACCCCAGTTGTTCCGGGATAGGATGACAATAGTCAGTAGGTTACCTGTCAGGGAGGGAAGGTACAAAAATAATTTTTTTAAAAAGTCAATGTGATCATTTTAATTCTGCACTAATTAAACTTGTTACATTTATCTTAATATCTTCAATAGATTGGCGGTTGGGGTGGGCTCAATTTGCTCTGCTGCCTGCACAGATTTCCAATGCATTTTCAGGCCAATGGCGGTGGCAGAATGCCTCTCCCAGCTTCGGTCACCGTGAAGGTTCTGCCTTTCCCGCCCGTCTTTTTGTCTGTGTGTTTTTGACCTTCATGATAAACAGAAATCAACAATTTCTCTACAAGGAAATAGACCTACGATCCTCTCGCACAATGGTACCTTGTTTCCATGATCGATTGTGGTCATTTTATGGGGATGAGCAAGTATGTGACCCAAAAGACGCCAAATCAACTTGAAGGTCGGAGAGAGAATGTGATAGTGGTTATTTGTTTTCAGACTGGAGGCTTGTGACCATCAGTAAGTCACAAAAGGTGAAGGTGGGTGTGTTCATGTTTTTTTTGTCATTTATGTAAATGATTTGCATCCGAAATTGGGACGAATGGTTAATAAATTTGCAGATGAAATGAAACTTGTTAGTGTAATGTACAGTGAATAACGCTGCCTCAGATTAAACGGGAACTTGATCATCTGAGGCATTGGACTCACGAGTTGCAGAATGAGTTTCATTCAGATCAATGTGAGGTGGTGCATTAAGGTGCCGTTAAAAAGCAGCCACTGAAAGACCTTTTCACTGCACTCCTATGCTTCTATGTGACAATACATGACACTCAAGTCACTTGAGCATATTTGCCTAAAATTGTCTCCAATTCTGCCTCAATGTGATCTGCACTCAACCAATGTGCAACAAAATAGACTTTTGGGGGGCATCCTCTCAGAGCAGGCATTCTCTCAAAAATCACTCTGACTCTCAGATACTTAATGACATTTACACACCGATCCTCTAAGTTATAAAGAGAATAAAGGATGTAATTGAACTCTTTCTTCTTCAACATTTATTTTACGTCTGGAGGCAGCTCAGTGAACGTTCTGTGAACTGATTTCCAAACATATACAATCTCTCCAAAGGAAGGAAATGATGCTTTTTAGAATACTCTTGTGTAATAGCAAAAACGCTGCAAATATTTCATAGCTGTCCACTGGAATTGAGACTAACTGCTTGTATCGATATCCTAATATGTTATTCTTCACGGATACAACACAGATAACATGGATTGGAATAAGACCGGGGATTCGGATTACTGGATGGAGACCAGAATCTGTGACTGGAAGTTTAGAACATGCCCACTCTTCACAAAATACAATTTTCTAGAATTGTCGTGCAGTTTGATATGTAATAGATAACTAAAACCAAAGCACAAGGACTTACTTGGAACTCCAACGAGAGCCAGAACAGGATAGTAGCCAGCTTGAATAACGTGAAGTATGCAAGAGATCCACCATTGCCATTGTAGCGTTTCATAATATGTAGAAATAGTGTAGAGAGAACCGATCAAACTCCTGTTCATTGCATTAGCTGTCAAATCGATTAAAGGCGAATTCTGTTCTACCAACTCTATCCCTCTGCAGTCTGTAAATACGAGGGCTGTTGGTCTTGCCGAGTCTGCTGAATGATAAACGAAAAACACTCCATAAATAATAGAGCAGAGAACCCCTCCCACCGTTGACACAGTTACGGTCCATGGAGAATGACATTAATCACAGTCTCAGAAAAACAAAAAAGCCATTTGCTAACCCCTTGTGATTTGAATTAAAAAGAATATTCACTTTGTCCGGATTGGATACAAGATATTTTCAGATGGAATGAATGTTCAAAATTGCAAATGTTCAGACAAAATATGAAAATCTTCACTCTGCGTACACATGATTCTGGAAAAGCCGTTATAACTCTGGTTTCTGGTGCATGGTGAGCCCCAGGGTGTTGATAATATGGACATCAGTGACTGTAACACCATTGAATGTCAAGACGGATACTTAGATGGTCTCTTGTTGATGATTGTCATCTGTGCGGCATGAATGTTACGTGCCACTTGTCAACCTAAGCTCAGGTATTCCCCAAACCTTGTTGCATTTGAACATCGACGGCTTTCATAGCTCTCATCCAGCTTGTACTTTGGATTACTCAAAAAATTCTAACTGTTGTAACTTTTTATTGGTTTATCGTCTATACACAGGAAATGCATCTCGAACCTGTTCTGTTCCTCCCCATACATAGATTTTCGGTCCTCACTTTCGATAATCGTCTTTAATCACATGGACTTTAACTGATGTTCCGACCCGAAGATGATTTTCTTTATCATCATTTACTGTACTCAATACACTTTGAACTTATGAACTTATTTGAATTAATTGATTAGTTATAACACTGCTGTCTAGACCATTAATCTGAAACTGTGAACCGCAAATGTCTGCAGCATCTCCGATCATTCGTCTGAATTCTCTGTTCCATTCTTTCTCCCTGGTTATGCGAGCCTCTTGATTGAACAACATCTTGATCAAGTCGTTATAAATGTAAGAAAAATGTCTGGACACCATGTTGGTAACTGAATACCTGAGAGATTCAAAATCACGTTTCCATGCAATATGATACCCGTGCTTCACATCACCATGCCACATTTAGACCCTTCTTTTCCTACTTTATCCACTGTCCCTTGGGATTTATTGGTTTTACCAAGACTGAATCCTCGTTTATCAGCAACATTGGAGTGACAATTAGCCGGAAACTCATGTGGGCTGTCATATAAACCGCATGGTTACAGTCGTGTACAGTTGACCCTACAGACTGTAGGCACTCGACAGGGTTTTCAGGATTTTCTGCAATAATTCGAAGTGATGTCTGAAACTCTGTGCAATTTTCAGGGAAATTGGACTTGATTTCAGTTTCGCAAGAAAAAGTAACCCATGAAATTTTGGCGGCAGGGAGCATGGCAGGGAGGCGTCTCCCAATGCCTCGGATCTGCCCACATCAACGTTTTATTTGTTGTAGGGTTAGTCACCTCATTATATTTATAAGTACTGAGACGATAATTGGCCCTGCTGAAGGGCTGGTTGAATAGTTAGTCTCTATATTTCAGACGAGTCCGAGAGGGTTCTGTCTGTATTAATATTGCTAACCCCCGTCCGCCCCGCCCCCTCAGCATCCCTTCCACACCAAGTGACAGTGAGACTTCTGCTTACATTGTACACAAGTCTTCTACTTCTATTTCCACTGAACAATGGATTCCTGCTGTTCTCTCCTGTACTTCACTGTGTAAGACAGCAATGCAGTTTCAATAATCAGCTTCATATTTTGTCTGAAGTTCGAAAGCAAAAATATTAAGGTGTTATCTATTGTTGCTTGCAGATGATCAATTAAATTGATCTTCAGTCTAAATTCTGTTCTTCCAAAAAAATTACCCATTCGGCTTGTTGCCGGAAAATATTTTGTTCAAAAACTTTGATTGATTTGCTAAGCCAAAAACGTGTTCACTCGGGTGCGGTTACTTTAGCAGACAAACCAGTGATTGGTGCCAAAACTTAATTTTATTCTTCTCTATTCTCCCTCGAATTGGCCTCAGAAATAAGGAAATTGAGTGGGGTAGCGTCTTGTATCTCATTAAATTCTCGTTCCAGGCCCTCTCAATCTATGGAACAATAGAAAAGCACGTTGCACCGCTCTGGCACTCCAGGAGGAAAGCCTTTTCATTGCGAAGTCTGAAGTTGATACACTCCTTTCGATAAGCTAGTTTCAAATTTTAACGTTTGTACGTCTCACTTCTCATAACAACTGGTTTTCAAATCAGTTACTGGGTTAATGCCCGAATGTTCATTTGTGGTGTTGGAGTCTCATTATTTATTTATTTATTACTCTGGGTTTGGAGGATCCTGATCTTTGTGACACAGGGAAACTTCATCCAAAGAGGGCGGAGGTGCACCCCATTTGGGATTATATTCATTCCCCACCCTGAACTGAATAGCTTTTCTGTTCGTCCTGAACCGAAGGCCAATTGGAATTGTACCTTACCTCCCAGAATTTCTCTACGGGTCCCAAAGCGCAGAGAAATCTTCTCTGGCTTGAAATGGTGCCTTCAAGGTTGCAATCTCTTGCTGCTCTTTGGATTGATCAGCATTTTGAAGTTATTGCTGAAGCTGTGTGTGATCTCCTCCGTCAAGTGCCGCCTGCGGATCTTTGTGATTTTTTAAAAAAGTTCCTGAGCCCGAGTTTCTGACCCGGAAACCTGCCTGTGTGTATTCTCTGCATTCCTCAAGTTACTGAGAGGAGTGGGATGGAGACACTGAGGACAGCAGGGTGCAGTGACACACTGGTGGTGTACACTGCGGTCAGAGCTGCATCCGTTCAGGCAACAGGGAAATTTCTGCCACCCTTGTGACTCGTGCCTTGTCGATAGTCGAATAGTTTTTGGTGAGTCAGGAAGTGATTTACAGGCCGCAGTGTTCCTAGCTTTTAACCTACTATTGTAACCACGACGTTTATGTGACAATCCACATGAGTTTCTGGCCAGTTGTAACTCCAGTGTTGCTGATAAACAGGGATTCAGTCTTGGTAAAACCATTAAATGCCAAGGGACAGTGGATAGATTGTCTCTTATTGCGAATGGTACCTGCCTGGCATTTGTGGGGCATGAACATCATTTACCACTTGTCAACCCAAACTCGGATATTGCCCAGGTCTTGTTACGTTTGACTAGGGACTGACTCAGTATCAGAGGAGTCCGGAATGGTGCTGAGCATTGAGGATTAATTCAGAGCAATTGGCACCGGGGTGCCAACAGAAAGTAGCTTCAACGTCAAGAATACCTCCCTGGATTTATATTTTGGTTGTTCTTCAATCACAGCAGGTTGACGTCGCTAGAGGAGAAGCATTTGTTTTCATAATGTTGTGGAGATCTACAGCACAGGAAAAATATAAAAGTTCCTTTGTCACAGGGCGTTGGCTGCAGTAAAGAACGTCTATGTTAATCCCTTTTTCCAGCACTTGGTCCATTGCCTTTAATGTCGTTTCAACTGAATTCCTGAATAACTCTTATTGCAGTTGTGATGTCGAACAGCTTTACAGGCAGTGAGGTCCAGATTCACACCGCCATCTAAGGTGTACACAGACTTCCTTTTTACCCAACTCCTCTGAGTCTCTGCTGTTAACCATCACTCCGTGTTCCCTTTGTAATTTATCCCTGCAGCAAGTGAAAAGTTCCTTCCTGTCTCCCTTAGCTCTGGCCACAATAATTTTACACATCACTATCACACCCTTTCCAACGTCCCGACTCTCATGAAAACAGCCCCGGTCTATCCAACCTTTCCTTAAATCTGAAACTCGACAGCCCAGGCGACATTTTGCTCATCTCTTTTGCACCCTTGTCACATTTCCCACGTTTGTCCTCTGATACACTGAGTGTCTGTTCCTAGTTGTCCTTCCGAAGAAGACGGCAAGTTGACTTCTGGAAGTACCGCAGCCTGTGCGTTGCAGGTAGACCCACAAGAACATCAGGGGCAATTCCAGGATTTCAATCCAATGGCAATTACGAAAATGTGATATATTTCCAAGTAAGGATGGTGAGTTTTTTGGTGACGGTGCAGGTAATGGTGTTTCTATGTATTCGTTGAAACAGCTTTTTGATCTGGAAGTGGTCGTGAGCCTGGAAGTTTCTTTCTAAGGAACTTTGACGAATTTCTGCAATCACACTGCATCCATGGAGCAGCAGTGATGGAGAGGAGAATCGACATTTGTATAATAACTAAGGAAGTAATTTAAAATATCTTGTGAAGAGCCCATTTTTTGATCTGCATATGGAAAATCATTGCCACACATTAGGATATCACATGCAGTGGATGAGAAAGTGGATTGAGAGCTGGTTTGGATATTCACTAAACTTATATCTCTGGGTTTGATAAAGGTCAGTCGTTTATTTCACACAAATAATCCAAAGGACTCTTGACGGATGTAAGGAATAAAATTGAAATCATTGTTTCAGTTTGTCTGTGATATCTCTTCATATATAGCCTAATTAAAGGCAGACTGTCGCCATTTGCGCATAAGAGTTGGCGTCCCTGAGTGGGCTTCGACAAGAAATGACATGAAGATACTTCGAATCTGAACCTGCCAGCCTTGCATTCTCCAAAATCTTTCTTGAGCCTGAAAAAGTGGAAGCTGGCAGGCGTGATGATGAAAATTTAGTTGGGAGAATGAGGATAAAGGCGATCCCAGCAGCATTTGGGTTTTTCTTTTCAGATTTATTCAGAACATTTACGTTTTTTAGATTGTTGAATTTGACATTTAAACTGTATTTTGAAATCATTATCGATTGTCAACCTGAGCGACAGAACTTGGTTGAGAAATATTGAATGTGAATATGTAGATGTGGACAGTGTACTGTGAAGCCCGTGATGCTATGAGTCCTGGCGCACTGAATCATTGTGTGCAGTTAATTAGGATGTGCTTGGAGAAGCTTACATCGTAGCCCATGAAGCATGAACGAAAACAGAGACATGTCGACCTCAGTGAGTTGAAGTCAGAAAATTTGGAGTGGCAATCATAAAATGCCAGGCGAGAGGGAATTTCAAAGCCCACGAAATTTCTAGTCATGAGAGAGCAGTTTTTCATTCGTGAAACACAGAATTAAAGGGGAAGCGTGAGGTATTACAAATGGGCAATGAGGATAAAATTGTTTATTCCAATGTTGCCAAAGTCAATGCAGAGAAAGCTCAGGGTCAGAAATTCAGACTCAGGAACTTGAAAACAAAAAGAAATATCTGTGGGAGGCAATTAATGCAGTGTCACACGCACACAGCTTCAGCAATAACTGTAAAATGCTGATCAGTCTAAGTACCAGCGAGAGATTGCAGCTTTCAAGCCACTCTTTCAAGCCGGACAAGATGTCACTGTGCTTTGGGACCCATAGGGAAATTACAGGAGGAGAGGTACAATTTAAATCATGATCGGTTTAGAATTAACCCGTCTGCTATTTCGTTCAGGAATGAATAGAATCCCAATTCCACTATATTTGACTGGAGGCTCCCTGGGTCCAGCTGTATCAGTCTCCGACAAACCCAATGTAATAAACAAACAAAAAAAATCCTGAAACATGCTGAAGGGCAATAGACTGGTCTATAAGCCAGTTCTTTTGAAAAGTGAGATGAACCGTAAATCACAGTTTGAAACTCTAGTCTCAGCAAGGAGAAAGCGTATCTCCTGGAGAGCCAGAGCATTGTTAGGTGCTTTTCTGATATTCATTAGACTTAGAGAGACTGGAACAGGAAGTTAGCAAAATCCACACCGCTGCATCAAACCATGTCTTTATCCCTGCGACCAACCCGAGAGAGAGAATGAACAGGAATAAAATTAAATTTTGACTCCACTCATTGGTCCATCTGCCAAAGTAAGAGCGCCTGGGTGAACGCGTTTTTGGACTAACAATTCGGTCGAAATTTTTGAATCTAATATTGTCAGGTAATAAGTCTAATGAGTACAAACTTTTGGACGAAGAAAATTCAAGATCTGTATAAATGATAATTTGCAAATACCAGCAGAGACTGCCTTAATCTTTTTGAGTTCAAACTTCAGATAACACTTGTATCTGATTATTGAGACTGTTTTGCTGGCTTACGCATGTGAGGTACAGGAGTAAGAGCTGCAGGAATCCATCATTCAGCAGAAATAGTCATCTTGTGCACAATATAAGCAGAAGCCTCTCCGCGGCTCTGTCGGTGGTGGCGGGGCGGGGAGTGTTGGGAGGGGGTGGCGGGTTGGGAGCCTGGGGGGTGGACACAACACTAATATTAATGCGGGCGACACCTTGGACTCGGTGAGGAACACAGAAGCCTAAGTGTTCGAACAGTCCTTCAGCAAGGCCAATAAAAGTCTGTGTACTGGTAAATATAACGAGGTGTCTCATTCTACAATCAATCAAACGTCGATGCAAGCAGAGCCGAGGTGTTTGGAAACGCCTCCCTGTTTTAATTTGACTTGCAAAACGGGCGTCAAGTCCAAATTCACTGTTGCGCAGAGCTTCAAATCATAGTCATATTTCCGTGGGAAGAGCCTGAAAAGCCCTTTTGAGTGTCTGTCAAAAAAGGACCCAAAGGAGGGATGGCTGTGTGATGCAGGGGTAACGTATTGTATGGAAAGTTCATCATGAATCGGCACCAGTGGCTTTGAATCTCTCAGGTATTCAGTTACCAACATGGTTTCCAGAATCTTTACCAAACATTCATAACAAATTGATCAAGATGTTGTTCAATGAAGAGGTTTGCCCAATCAGAGAGAAAGAATGAAACGGCTTTGCAGAAAAATGGTCAGAGATGCTGCAGACATTTGCGGTTCACAATTTCTACTGTTAATGGTCTAGTCAACAGTGCTCTGAGTGACCGATTAACTTTATTCTCTTCTCAAGTTAGTGGTATCATCAGTACAATAAATGGCGAACTAAACCTGGTGTGGAGCTGGAGCAAAACAGCAGACCAGGCAGCAACACAGGAACAAGAAACTTGGCGTTTCGGTTCGGGACACTTCGTCAGGATTCTTCATTTCTGAAGAAGGGTCTTCGCTCCAAATGTCAACTTTCCTGCTCCTCTGATGCTGCCTGGCCTGCTGTGTTGCTCCAGCTCCACGCTGTGTTATCTCTGACTCCAGCATCGGCAGTTCTTAGTATCGCTGACTAAACTCGGTATTCAGTTTGCAACATGAATTAAAAGCTCTGTGATTAAAGGTGATTAATGAAAGTGAGGACTGAAAACTTGTGTATAGGAAAGAATGGAATAGGTTTGTGTTTGGGATTTTTGTTTTGTGTGGATAGAAGACAGGGCATTACATGGTGGAACAGTTTGAATATTTTTGAGTGCTCCAAACTGCAATCATGATGAGTGTGGTTTCCTTATGGGGTAGAAAGAGGGGAGATTTGTGGGGGCAGCAATTAACGAATGCCAACAGATTGGTAAAACTCCTTTGCCCCAATCCTCTCCACACAACTGGACAAGCATATAAAAACTGAAAGAACAGTGGATGCTGTAAATCAGGAACAAAAACAAAGTTGCTGAAAATGCTCAGCCAGCCTAGCAGCACCTGTGAAGGAGAAAACAACAGTTTTAACGTTTCAGGTCTGTTGACCCTTCCTCAGAACTCGTCAGACTGAGTTCTGAGGAAGGATCACCGGACCCAAAACGTTACCTCGGATTTTTTTTTCTTCTTCACAGATGCTGCCAGACTTACTGAGCTTTCCAGCAACTTTGTGTTGGACAAAGCACATGACATTTATATTCCAGCGGTAATCAGACATTTAACCGTTCTTTCGAAGCTTCAAACATCACGAAAGAGAAAGAAGAAAAGTAATGCTGAATATGTAGGCGAGGGGATGCACCGTATGTCAACAGCTTTAATAGATAATCGTTATCATGTCTTGCCCCATCACTGATGAGACATTTTGCATTTGCTCTCTAATGCCTATGGGCTGAGGAACAATGGAATTGGTGAACATCTGGAAAAGAGAATTTATGTTTTTTTTGTCGAGAATGATTCTGAAAACGGTTATATGTTTTCGCAGTTCTTAAAAATATGAGGCCCATAAGCCCCGTGAGAGGGATACTTGACATAAATAAAAAGGATTTTCAGAAGGGCACACAGATTATGTGTTCACGTTCAGTATGACAGCCAGCGAGTTAAGACAGGTTTGTTTTTTTAAATGCAGTAAATTCTTGGTGCGGTGAGATCTGCGGATGGAATATATGCACGCTTGAAATTGGAATTAGTTCTGTTAACACATGCCCATTTTACAAATAGAACATTCTTATTTCACAGTATTAATGTCTTTACTGACATGTTTATTATTCAGTTTACGTTCTGAGCACGTTTATTACATTGTACATGAGTATTACTTTTGTGTCTCATTTACTGATCGGTTTTCCGTAATTCATTGATTCATTATGGTTTGTGTATGTCTGTAACACATAACGAAACGGTGTAATTTTGAAGTGTACGTACAGTGTACATGAACTCGGAAATATGATGGGAAGCGACCAATTGTACTCGGGTCTATTCATCACATTTAAAACAGTGAATAAACAGGGCGGTCTGTAATACCGTAAATTTCAGACATTCAATAACTGTTCGTGGATTGAAATAATTGTCTGGAATAACCTATAAAGTAATACAGACAAGAAATTGTACAGGGCATTCAAAATAAGTATAGTGCCTTGCAAATGAGGAGTCGAAGATATGTGAACAAAATTACCTCAACACTTGCTTGATAGCTGGCTGCCTGATGCAACAAGAACATCTCACTGTCCTGGAGAAAAAAGGGGGGAAAAATGGAATTAGTTGCAAGAATCTGTTACTTCAAACAGACAATCCTATTCCAAATGTGACGTGAGGTGAGAGAGACAGCACTCAATGTCACAGATGCATTCGGCCGACTTTGACATCAAGAAGCGCTGGCAAGACTGTGATCAATAATGATCAAGGTGCAAAATCTCAGGTGAATGGCATCTTATCTGGTCAACAGGAAGATGGCCATGATTTTTGTAAGTCAGTCATCACAGGTCCAGCTCATTTCTGCCCTACAGCCAACTTATCTTCAGCTGCCTTCCCTCCATCAGAAGCTCATGGCAATGGCAACCCAATTCTTCTGGCTACTGTCTCTCTCCGACCCTGGTGGCCGAGTACCTTTGGAGTTTAGCCGTTCGGTCAGCAGTGGTGTTGCTGGCTCTTATTTGGTGATGGATATTGAAGCTATGCAGAGTACATTCTTTGGTCTATTCAGCCTCCCTGCTGTGTTTAAATAGAGGCCCAGTGATTCAAAAGGCTTAGTAGGTGGTAATCAGCACCAGGTTTGTTGGACCATATTTGACCTTTTGCCTTTGGGATCAATATGAAACACTATATTGTGTATGCACCAATAAGCTGGCTTCTCTGCTGGATCAGTCCTGGTAGTGGAACAGAACCTATCAGAGATGACGATGGTCTTGTCTGGAATATATTTGTGTTCACAGAATCCTATTTTACAGACAATACCCGGCCTTTGTTTCATTAGTTTGTGCAGTACGTATATCAGGAGCGTTTTATGATTTCTGCAATAAAGAGTTGTTTATTTATTTCTTAGATATGCTAAAACAAACCAAACTCGATGGTTTTTCAGTTGAAGATAATTGAAGTGAACAATAATTATACTACCAGAGTGTACATGTAATTATTGCACAATATAGTGAGTATGACAAACATCCGATTCATGTTCAGAGGGACGACTCCCACTGCCGATCAAGATCCTAAATCAATTTCTGATAACCTTCCTCAATGTCCACAATAGTGCCTCATTTATTGCCACCTGCAAACTTACTCATCATTCCTTGTACATTGTCAACCTAAATCGCGTCAGTGGTGAGGGGGAGGAATGCTGAATGTTGGCTTTTACAGCCTCCTGCACCCTGTTTATTAATGCTTATATTTCCTTTCACAGTTAGTGTGACAACAATTGCAATCCTTTCTTGTGGACAGTCCAGTCTCTCCAAATGTGTCACTGGCTACCTTGTAGCCATGGCAACCACAGATCTGCTCCTGGTGATCTTCGACCTGATATTGAGACATATTCCTGTTCTTTATATCGAGAAGATGTTACATTCTGCAGGATATGGGCGCATGCAACATTTATGCAGCCACTGACTGGCCTGTCTGTATCACCATCACCTCTAACTTCGGTGGATCTGTAGCCTGTTGTAACCAGAAGCTGAAAATGAAATGTTGCAGCGAAAAACTGCTGCTCTAGATCTGGGCACGGCGACAGTGTGGAACTGTTTAAACAACATAATCTGGTATTTTTTGTACAACAACAGGTATCATTTTGTGAATGCTCCTGTATTTTGTTGTCTAGAATTAGGTGATGCTAATTTAGAGTTATGATTGGCGATTGAAATTACTCACTGCATTCTCACATCCTGTGTCCCATTTGTACTGATTCTGCAGCTCAATGTTTTCACTGTCAGACATATTTTAGTGACCAGCAAAGCCTGCAGGAGGGTCCAGGCTTACAGAAATGGGGGAGAGCCCCAGAGACCATTTATCTATCCTCTCATCCATCCATCTACCTCACCACATCGGCAGATGTTGCCAAGTGGGAAATATATGTTCGAACAATATTGTGTGCATCGCATAAGAGGAATTCATAATTAACCACAGAAAAAAAAACACTTCAAACAGTCGAATCCTAAGAATCGTACATGAGTGTTGTGGGCTTGATTGTCAGTAATTGACAGTGCTGGGAAACAGGTTGAATATTTGTTCCAATGTTTATGCTTATATGTTTCCAAGTGCCTTCTCTCTACAGGTAACTTGTAATTACTCACACTCGTGGAATAAACCTATGCTCTGCTTTTAAATGTCTGCAGCAGTCTTGTGTGAATTTGTTTTTGGAGTAACTACCATGTGGACTGTCTGGATTTTTCAAGGACGTGACCTCTGAAATATCGTAGCCTTTTGGGATCTGACCAAATCAGCATTTCTGCAATCAGGCTGAAAATGAACTTGTCATGATTTCGTAAGTTCAGTCCTTGCTCTGCAGGTGACAAAATGGAGAGAATTGCAATGCTGTTATTTTCATGTTCTGAAATTACTCACTGAGGACAATATAGAGGCAGATTTGCACCATGTATAAACATTTGATGTTCACTCCTGGGAGTGTTTGATGGTGACAGTACAGAGAGACATTGACTCTATATCTATCCCCTTGCTGTTTCTATACTGGAAATGTCTGTATTGGGACAATGTAGAACATTTTTTAGTCTATGCCTTCTCCCATGCTTTCCATGTCCTGGGAATGTTTGTTGTGGTCCATGTAGAATACAAATTACTAACCTCATGGTATTCCTGCCCTGGCATAGCTTGATGGGTGTCACTACAGATGAACGTTCAGTCGTCGCTAACCCCTAGTTCTGTCTATCGTTTGGAACTTGTTTGGGAGACAGTGTAGTTAGGGTTTTATTCTGTATCGAGCCATTATGCAACATAGAGGGGTCCTTACTCTGTATTTAAACCTGTAGTGACCCTGGCTTGTAAGTGCCTGTTTGGGGCTACAGTATAAAGCAAGCTTTACTCTCTATCTAAGTCTGTACTGTCCATGTCCTGGGAGTCTTTGTTGTGAGGACAGGGTAGAGGTGGGCTTTGCATTGTATTTAACGCTGTGCTCTCCCTGTACTGAGTGTGCTCGATCACAGAACAAGGTAGAGAATGCTTTACTCTGTACCTAAGCTTGTGCTTTCCTGGTCTCTCATCACATGTAGTCTCTGTCCTGGGATGTCAGGCACAAAGAGGGATATTCTGTATGTATCTGCTTGCTGTTCCTGACTTAGGAGTTTTTGATGGAACAACAGTGTAAAGGGAGCTTTATCAAAACTCCTGTCCCTGTTGGAGTTTGAAGTGGGTCCTTTTTTTCAGAGAGCTTTAATCTGTATCTATATCCAGACAATTACTGTCCTATTCATCTTTGCTGCAGGATGATGTAGAGGTGGTTTGACTTTGCTTCCGAAGCCATTATCCCTGACTTGGGTTTATTTGTTTGGGACTGTGTAGATACACCGTTAACGGCAAGGGAGAGCAGGTTTCAAAGGGATGTGATGGCAGATCAGAGCATTGTGAGTGTCAGGAATTTTCTGCATTGCTATAAACAGAGGAGCTCCCAAATCAATTGTGGAAACAAAGAATTGGCCAAGAGATTGAAGAGATGTGTGATGGTCAATACGACTTTTGGGAAGAGAGGAAAGTTTGTAGTGAAGGTCACCTGGGAGTTTATATTGGGGCAGGCAGAAGTGGAGAGAGATGAGGGTTGTACAGATAGGTGCAAAGAGAGAGAGGCTGGGGGGAGAGAGAGAGAGTGAAGAGAGGGAGAGAGAGAGACAGAAGTAGAGGTATAGAAGAGAGAAGGGGGTGGATAAAACGAGATTAAGACAGACACGGTGAGAGAGACAGAGGCAGACAGAACTGTACATCACAGAAACAGACACTTTGGCGTAACTCGTCCACACCAGCCAGATATCCTCAATTAGTCTTCAAACATTTACCGACATTTAGCCCATAACCTTCTAAACCCTTCCTGTTGATATACATACCCAGATGCTTTTTAAATGTTGTAATTGAACGAGTCCCCCACCCGCACCCCCCTCCCCCCAATTTCCTCTGGAAGCTCATAACATATACTCATCAACTTCTGCGTGAAAATGTTGCCCCTAAAGTCCCTTTTAAAGCTCTCCCCTGTTAGCTTAAACCCATGGCTTCAGTTTCTGGACTCTCCCATTTCTGGGGTAAAATGTTGACTATTCATATTGCCTATGCCCCTCACGATTTCATAATCCTTTGTTTCATCACCCTTCAACTTCCAAATCTCCAGGGAAAGGAGTCCCAGACTATTCAGGCTTTACCCAGAGCTCAAACCCTCCAAACCTCGTGTCACACTTGTCAATCTTTTCTGAGCTCTTTCAAGTTTCAAAACATCATTCTTATTGCAGGGAGACCAGATTGCAAGCAGTATTCCAAAAGTCACCAAAGCAGTGTCCTGTACAGCTGCAACATGGCCTCCCACCTCCTCTGCTCAATGTGCTGACCAGTGAAGGCAAACATCTTCAAAACCTACTTCTCGATCCTGTCTAACTGCCAATTCACCTTCAAGTTTCTTCGAACCTACACTCTAAGTTCTCTTTGTCCAGCAGCATTCCCCAGGACCTCACCATTAGCCCTGCCCTGATCTACCTTTCCAGAATGCAGTACCTCACAGTTATCTATTATAACTCCATCGGCCACCCCTCCACCCATTGGCCCATCTGATCAATGCACAGTTGTATTCTACTGTAAACTCCTTCACTGTCCACAGCACTTCGTTTTTTTTTGTCATCTGACAAAGTAGGAACCTTACCTCCAATGTTCACATCCAAGCCATTTAAATGAATGAAGAAAAGCAGTGGTCCCCACACTGATCGTTGCCTCACACCACTGGTCACAGGCCTCCTGTATGAAATGCAACCCTTCATTACCACAGTCTGTCTCCTCCCTTTGAGCCAGTTCATTAACCAAATGGCTAGTCTCCCTCTATTCCAGGTTATCTCACCTTGCTAACCATCTACCCTGAAGGACCTTGTCAAACAACTTATTGAAGTCTGCACAGAACATATCCACCGCTCTGCCCTCATCAATCCGCTTCATTACTTCTTCAAAAAATGCAATCAAGTTAGTGAGACATGATTCCCCACACACAAAGGTATTGGCTCTCCCTCTAAATCCTTGCCTTTGCAAACACATGAAAATCCTATCATTAGGATGCCCTAATTAGGATCACCGTGTCCACCACTGACATTAAGATCACTGGTAAATAAATCTTTGGCTTTCCCTTCCCACCGTTCATTAATTGTGGTCCTATGTCAACCAACCTCCAGGATTCAGGCACCTCACCTGCAGCTATCGATATTACAAAACATCTCAACAAGGATCCCAGCAATCACTCACCAAGTGTCCCAAAGAGTTCTGTTGTACATCTGATCAGGTCCCGGCAATTTACCCGCTTTTCTGGGTTTTAAGACATCACGCGCCTCCTCATATGTAATAAAGACAGAGAGAGGTGGGGTTTCGGGTTTGGAGACAGGAGCAGTGAGAGAGACAGAGAGAGAGGGCGAGAGAGATAGAAAGACAGAGTGAGTGGGGCGGGTGAAGGGAAGCGAAGAGAAAAGTGATGTACATGGACTGATCAGGAAGGAGAAACTTCTGGGATGAGGAATAATCATCAAAGTTGATTGTTCTCCTCAGAGAGGAATTTGCTCGCAGCGGGAATTCATTGAGAGATTTTCAATATCATGCTGGACAGAGGAGATAGGGAGAAGCCTTTAGTTCTACTAAAAGGACCAGGAAAGTGAAGGAGGTATAGTTAACATTGCATGCAAATGATTCAAGTGTGATTAGAGAGAACAATTTTTAATACAGTGGATGATGAGAGTGTGGAATGTCCTGCCTGAAATTATGGAGGAATTCCAGTTCACTGGAGAGGTATTGGGTGATTATTTATATGAAAATGGTTGTACGGAAGTGCGGAAAAGCTAGAAAATTGGCATCTGGAGGATTGAAATGTCATTGGTTTTGCTGAGCGAAATGGTTCCCTTCTGCACGTAACATCTCTGTGATTCTCTGATTTCAGGAGTTTCGTGAAACACACCAGCCTCCATCTGCCAGGCAGGAACTGGGCAATGAGACTGGGGAAGATTGTATCACGGACACAGTGGGCCGATGGACCTATTTCAAAGACGCAGAAAATCAACCACTGTTTCGTTTGGAATGGGGGACCATTCACCTTCTCACCTCACCACTGTCTTGGATCAAACATTGGCAAAAGAACTGAACCCTCATGTTGAGATAGGTGTGGTTGCTTTTAACATCAATGCAGCTTTTGAACGACTGCCGCATCAATGATTCCTAACAATGCTGGGGAAACATGAAGGGAATGTTATTTCAGTGCATCTGCTATCTTTGCCCTTCTCTGGGCGGCACGTTGGCTCAGTGATTACCACTGTTGCCTACAATCTACCCCGATGCCAACGCCTCTGTGGAGTTTGCAAATGCTCCCTGTGTCTGCGTGCGCTTTGTCCATGTGCTACGGTTTCCACTTGCAGTCCAAATAGTGCAGATTAAGTGGGTTGGCCGTGCTAAACTGCCCATCCTGCCTCCGGATGTGCAAGCTAGGTGGGTTAGCTGGGGGAAAATAAAGGTTACATTGGTGAGGGAGGGGATAGGTCTCGGTGGGATTCTTTTCAGAGGGTATGTGTGGTCTCGATTTGCTGACTCACCTGCTTCCACACAACAGGGTTTCTGTCGTTTTCGAAATAAAAATAGATCAAATAGGTCGTGGGTCTGGTTGGTGCTATTTTAAGAGCGGATGAATTTCCGCAGTGCATTTCACAGAGAGTACACCCTGCTGTGACTGTGCTTGTGAGATGCTGCTTGGCCTGCTGTGTTCCTCCAGCCCCACACTTTGTTATCGCGGATTCTCCAGCATCTGCAGTTCCCATTATCTCTGCTGTGACTGTGTACTGGAGGGACAGAGTGCTGATGAGGGAGGTTCATGTGGCGATCGAGCAGGTGTTCTCCTAGATGGTGTCAAGCTTCTTGAGTGTTGTGGGTGCTGTGCTCATCGAGACAAATGTGGAATATTCCTTAACACTCCTGGCATGGGCCTTGTCGACAGGGAACAGGTTTTGCATTTGGGAGGAGTTTAGCAAGAAGAGAGACACTCCCCATGGGATTTCCAACCATTTCCATTCATCTTGAAAGTTCGGTTCATATTCAGATCTGTTCTGGACTTTGACTAGGCCACAGCTATAGTGTTGTTTGCAAATCCGATCTCCAGAATGTAGGGTAGATGTGTTTGCACTGGAGGCGATGCAGAGAAGATTCATTAGCATGTCAAATGGTTGGACCAGTTTATCTGTGAAGGGAGACAGCATTGTGTCAATAAAAACAGAAAGGACTGCAGATGTTGAAAATGGAGAACAAAAACAGAAGTTGCTGGAAAAAAAACTCAGCGGACATGGCAGCATCTGCAAAGAAAAATCAGAGTTAAAGTTTCAGGTCCGTCGACTCTTCCTCAGAACCGGGGTGACTTCTGTACTATCTGATTCAGCAATTCCACAAAAAGTTTCTAGAATGTTGGGCGAGGCAAACAAAAAATACCCTTGTGTCTTTGGAGAAGATTTATGATGTGCATTTGCATTGCCGAAACATACAGGTTTATGGGCCAACTGTTGGAAGTTACAATGGTGGGCATTATGGACTGAAGGATCCTGTTTATTTTGCTCTATTTCCTAATGACACACGGATAGACAAATAAACTGTTTTTTTTGTTTTCTGCAGTGCAGGGGAAGCAGAACCAAGAATGTACATCATTGTCCCCAGTCCACAAGGCTTGTGAGATGCTTCATTTGTGTGCCAGGGCCATCCTGATCTCAAACTGCCCTCTCCAGTTTGCTCTCACTACCTCGCAGGATGCACAGGGCAATTGATAAAGAACCTGCAAAGCCTCTGAGTGACTGGTTAAAGGCCACAGTTAGCACCACTTACATGAAAATACGAATAAACTGTTTGCAGGGCATTAGCCTGGGTGCACGTCGAACCACATTTAATACCGTTTCCCTAGCGCCTGTCATTATACAAACTGTCTTCCACTTGGAGACAGTGCAATCTTCAAAGCTCAATAATGATTTCAATAATTTCAGAATACGGATATCGCATTCATTGTGCTTAATCATTTGCACACGACAGACCAATCATGAAACACACTGCATTTTACACAGCCAGCACCCACTTCACCAAAAAAGCAGGCCCACTCCACTGATCACCCCATTATCACTTATCTAGATCTAGGTTTTTGCCTGGCTTATGAACAATGTTCACTTTGTTTGCCTATCCTTACACTGCCCCTCTCTCACTCTTCCTCTGCCTCTCTGTCTCTGTCGCTCAAACTCTCTCGGCTTCTGCTCCACTGATCAGGTAGATCAGAGGCCCACTGATCCTCCCCACACGCTATCCCCACCCATCCTGCAGCCACATCCCCCTTCCACGCATTGTCATAAATAACACCTTTCAAAGCTCCTTGTACTTCTAAAGAAGGGTCACAGGACTCGAAACGTTAAATCTGTTTCTCTCTCCAAGGATGCTGCCAGACCTGCTCATTCTCTTCGATAACGACTTCAAACGTGGACCTGTCAGAAATGTCTCGCTCGTTCATTTCAGATTCCAATTAGTGTTACCCCGATATCTCGTTTGAATGAGAGCCTCAGGCATAAGCTCGCACTCTGTTTTATGTTGTGACATCATAACCCTAGACAACATCCTTTGACAGTGAAGGACACATTTGGGAGGCTTCGATTCACAGGCCTTCTGTCTCGAATGACATTCAGTCCCCACTATTCTCAAAGTTCTCACACAAGTGAATGATATTGTTAAATTTTCACAATTTTTTGCCAGACTTCCCGCCCAGAAGTGAAGGACTGAGGGCTGAACTCCTTGAAATGGGTCAATGATTCCAAAGATCGCTGTCTCCCACATTACCAGGTAATTCTTGTTACAAGGCTGTTGTGTTAGACATATACCTTTCATATCAATGCCAGGCTATTCCATGAGCCACTATAGATGGTACACAGGATAATGCAAATGAGCTGTACATGAGTCTGGAGAAAGCAGGGAGAAGATTTCAGTGCCTTCCCAGAATCACTGTACACGACAAACAGGTAGCCTCAGACAACAAGTAAGCAGATATGAACCTACAGCATATAACTCCACCAATTACAGCACTAGCTCCAGACTCAAAATGCCTCCTCACGCAGGTGGGGTGAAAAATAAAGTGGGACTGGAAAAGGGAAATAAAAAAAAAATACAAAAGAGGTACTTTGCTCCCCGAGCCTGAATGAGTGCCTCAAAAAAACATTCAAGAAGCTCGACACCATCCAGGACACAGCAGCCCACTTGATTGGCAGCACATCCACAAACATCCCACTCCCTCCACCACCAGTGCTCAGTAGCAGCAGTGTGTACTATCTACAATATGCATTGCGGAAATTTACCAAAGATCCTGAGAAAGCAATTAGCCAAACCCACGGCCACTTCCACCTGGAAGGCCATGGGGAGCAAACATATGGGAATATCACCCCCTGCCAGCTTCCCTCAAAGCCATTCACCATCCCGACGAGGAAGTATGTGGCAGTTCCTTCACTGCCACCGGTTCAGATTCCAGGAATTCACTCCCTAAGTTAATTTTGGTCAAACTACTGCAGGCAGAGCACAGTGGTACAGGAAGGCAGCTCCCCTGTGGGCAGCACGGTGGCTCAGTGATTTGCACTGCAGCCTCACACTGCCAGGGACCGGGTACGATTCCTGCCTCGGGTGACTGTCTGTGTGGAGTTTGCACATTCTCCCCATGTCTGCACGGGTTTCGTCCGGAGCTCCGGAGGTGTGCAGGCTAGGTCGATCGGCCATGCTAAATTGCCCGTAGTGTTCAGGGGTGTGTGGGTTATAGGGGGGTGGGTCTGGCTGGGATGCTTCAAGGGTCAGTGTGGATTTGTGGGGGCGAAGGGCCTATTTCCACACTGTAGGGAATCTAATCTAAACTAATCTAATCTCAAGGGCAACAACGGATGGGCAAGAAACGCTGGCCCTATCAATGACACAGACATCCCACAAATGAAGAGAAAAATAAAAGTTGAAGCACAGACTTTAAGACTGAGGAGGTCGGAATGGAGCTGTCTTCAACTTTTCAGGATGCAATGTTTGTTCATCGTGTCCACTTAAACTTCAGGAGGTACATGTTTGTCCTGGAGAGGCTGGATTGGAGATTTACTAGGACATTGCCGGGCAGCAAAGTTCTGGCTTGCTTTTATTCATTCACAGGATGAGGGCATTGCTGACCAGGCATTGACTGCCCATTCCTAATTGTCCAGGGTAGTGCAGGTAACAGCCAGGCACATTGTGATGGGTTTGGAGTGACATCTAGGCCTGACTGTACAGGGACGGCAGATTTCCTTCCCTACATGACAGTAGAGAATCAGATGGGTTTCCTGATAGTTGGAATGGATTCATTGTCACAATTAGGCCATTAAATCCAGATGTTTATTGAATTCGAATTCCACCAACTACCGTGCCGGGATTTGAACCTGGGAAGTTACCTATGTCTCTGTGTGAACGGCCCAGCGATAATACCACTAAGATAGATGATACGATGAGGAGCACAGACAGGTTTGATAGGAAGTAATATAGTTCCAGGACAGGACCAAGATCAGGGACAAAATTGCAAGAACAGGGTCGAGAGGTTTCTAGAAGATCTGAGTCAAAACATTTTTAATGCAGAGGATGGTGATAATCTAGAATGCACTCTCTGCAGGTGGGTCAAGGGAGTGCCCTTCATTGCATGAAAGAAGTCATGAGATGTGTAATCGTGAAGCAATGTTAGGGACTGGATGCTGGAAAATCAGGCTGAAACAGCCCAGTGGGTGCACTGGTCGATATCGCTGAGGCGATAGGCTCAAGGGTTTGCTCATGCACTGTAGAACTCTTTTTCTGCTCCGAATCCAACGCTCAGTTTGGTTATTCCCCGCCATCACTCCTGACATCAACTCTTCTGTACCAAGGTCTCCGTGATTGCCTCTGCTGGCTCTGCGAACAATGCTTACAATGCGCGTGAGGTTACTTGTAAAGGAACTCTTTTCCCTCTGCATTTATATGAAACAATATAAATCACATCATTATAAAAACAGTTTATTGTATTCCAATAGACCTGGCTCCAAGCCTTGGGTCAGTTGGCTAACACAGTGACTTTTACACTGTCGAACGTTTGGAGTCCAGTTTGACCACAAATTTGGAATTTATCAAAAGAGAGTTTGGGTTTATCGCGGTTCACTGAAATCATCTGCTTGGTGACTGTAAATGGAATAAACAAGCCTGTTTGCAGATCTCAGGTGTTCATTATGAATACCGTTAGGTCCAGAAACACTCAGTAATGTCTCTCAGGGACTTGTCGCTCTGCTCTATATAAAGATTCCCCTTCACAGGAATTAAATTGTACCAGGTGCACTCCGTAGAATTACCCTTCACCCACTGGTGGAAGAAGAGACATGAATTTCAATGATTTCTCTTTGTATATTTTGGAGGGGTATTATGTTGCATTTTCACTCTATAATGGGGACTACTACATACAAGGTATCTTTCAGGATTTCGAGAGAATATACTACCCTACACTTGCTGCTGTCAGTGTACCCAGTAAGTGTTAACATCTGTTATCAATTCTCTGAACCATGTTATACTATCCTCTAAACCTCCTGAATTGTTCACTGTTCTGAATTGGTCCAGCTTTAATTGTAGATGGGCTGTCAGTTCATCCTCACCACATTGGGGTATATGCTGAGTTGTACTCCCTTTTTTGCCTTAAATCACGTGCACAGCAACACCAGGAACAAATTTGAATGATTCACTGCTGCTAATTTTCTCTGATACCAGTCTAAGATCTAATGAGCAAGTGTGGAAAGATCACATGGAAGCTTTAGTAGAAGCTGGTGATAGATTGTAAATACTTTGTACATAATTCTGATCAGCTGGCTACGTCATATTTAGGATAAGATGATCTCATGCCAGACACACACATCCTCTCACAGAAATGTACACACGCACACAAACACCCTCTCTCAGAGACACTCTCACAGAAATGCACGCATATGCAACTTGTCTCACAGGCACTCTGTCTCACTGAAATTCAAGGTTACACACACCCTGTCTCACAGACTCACTTTTCCATAGAAACACACATGCATTCACTCTCACTTATGCACATTCTCTCACACACTCATGCAAACACTCATACACACCTTCTCTCTGCCTCGTGCACACGCACACTCACTCATATGCGCACTCTGTCAGGAAGCACAAGAACTCAAGTTGTATCCCTCTCTCAGGTTAACTTAGTGGCTAACATGGACAATCTCACTCTCTCATAGACTCGCTGCCTCTCACTCATGGACTCATCCACTCCCACTGCCATATAAAGCCACTCGTACATGAAACTAACACTGGTACACACACATAGAATCTCATACTTACACACACACTCCCACATATTCTGTCCAACATATCCCATCACTCGAATATGTAAAATAATGAAACAATGAAATGACTGATTTCTTACCATTATTGTTACATGATATTGGATTAAATTTGACGGACAAAACTATAGCTTATGTCTGCTATTTTGTGCCCTCATTGACATCCATCGTTTATACGCCCTGATGTACTTTTACTGCCAGAATACTTGGGTGGATTGGAAGAATATTGTTGGGTGGATCAAGTATGGACTGGTCATGTTTTGCTTGTGGGTGTTGAGCTTGAAGCCACAAGGCCAGTCAGGGGGCAGTGTTGGAAAATGATGTTGTACACTGAGCAGGTACAGAGGTCAGTCAGTCTGAGGCAGACCTTCTGAAATTCCACAAAGCGTCTTGTAAAAGATGCAGAGCTGAGTCAGTCTGAGGCAGCTCTTCTGAACTTCAGCAAAGCATCCTGCAGAGGGTACAGACATGACTCAGTCTGAGGCAGGCCTTCCGAATTTCAGAAAAGTGGAATGAATAAAATGGAAACAACGTACCAGCGACTTGAGCTTAATTGGTGGAGGGAGTGAATTATTTTGGATTTGACGCTGGTTCTGTTGGCCTGGGTGCTGGATACCAGCCCATCTGTACAAATACCTGTTAATCGAAATATTGGTCTGTTTATCTCTGCAAATGTCTGACCTCCTCAATTACTGGAAAGATCATGTGGTTACTTATAATCTTGTTTCTTCTCTTTGATTTTCAAGGTTTATTCATTTGCTTGATAAACGCACCTGTTGGCTAGTTCATATGCGGAAAGTTCTGTAATTTTTCTGAAATACTTGGTCACACCATGCCCAGTGGGAGCACCAAATTCTGCCCTTGGAGTGGGAGAAAATCATAGAATCCCCACAGCATGGAAACAGGCTCTCTGGCCCAACAAGTCCACACCAACCCTCAGAAGAGCATCCCACACAGACCCACCTCCTGCCATTTCCCTGTAAACATACATTTCCCAGTACACACCCCTGACCACTGTGGGAAATTTAGCACGGCCAATGCGCCTAGCCTGCATATCTTTGGACTGTGGGAGTAAACTGAAGAAAGCAGGAGAAATCCACGCAGACATGGCAAGACCATGCAAACTCTAACGATAGTTACCCGAAGTTTGGAACGAGCCTGGTCCCGAGCGCTGTGAGGAAGCAATGCTACCCAGCAACAGAGGAGAACATTTTAGCAGCAGGGATGAAATAACATGTCTATTTTAGCTTTAGGGTGAGATCATCAGTTAAGTTAATGACAGCTTGGAGAATAAGACAAATCTGAGGGAACAAGGTTTAGACAGAACAAAGAACATTAGAGGTTGATAAAAAAAAGTAAAGAATTTTGGAGAAAACCACAATTACAGACATTCGTAATAAGCAGTCTAAATTGAAAATGTCGAGGATCAGCAAGCCCGAAGCCTGTAATTCGGCAAGAATGAATATTATGATCTCACAACAGCAAATTCTCAGATAATCGAGTTCCGCGATATTAGGAAATGCAAATTAAACCTAACGTTACAGATTGGAGAGGAGTCAGACAAACCTGTTTACATGTGAAAATAGTTCTTTGGCAATTTTGTTATTGGAATTAGTACATATGCTACTTTATGAAGTTAACGAGTTGTATTTATATCAGGAACAGCAAACTTCATCTTAGAAGCAATGTCCTGTTTGAAAAATACTTACATGCAGCATGTTAAGAGGAGTCAAAATTACAACTGCGAGATGGATGGGCAGTGTTTAGTTGACGCTCCAAGATTCAGTGAGTCAGAATATGCTCAAAATTCGGTGTCAAATGAATTTCAACATTCTCGCTAACCATACAACTTTATATAAAACTTACCAATAATCCAAAAGTATCATGAATTCTAGAGCAGTTAGAAGGCATTTGCATCTGTGTGTCTCTCTCCTGTGATTAGGACAGTAGCAAATATAAGATGATCCAATATGGATAGCAGTAAATACAACGAAAAACAGAATTCGAACAGTCCTCAGAGATAAGACGGCCAGACAAGTGTTTGAGTAAATATGTAACAAAACAGTCGGATGTAAATTAATGGGAAGCATGTTAATATCCCCAGGCCTGATGACAGCAATTTTTGAGGATCATTCTGAGATCTCGGGGCTGTTCACAGAGATGTGCATTGTTGATAGGTGGTTGGGCGTATAGATTGGGTAGACAACCTAAAAATGACATCAATTTTGCATCGATTTAATGCAACACCACTGTATGAAACTTTCCTGGGAGGGCAAGAGTGTTGAGTGGACAATGTTCCAGGAAACCCTCCCACGCTGTTTGGTAAAAGAAGGCTGAATAAACTTCGCTTGTACTGCTGGAAACAGTACTGAAAAGGCCTCTTTGAAATCTCTCCCCAAAAGTTAACTCAAATAAATACAGCAACTGATGAGGTGAACTAAAGTGTTTATTTTCAGCCATTACATGGAGAATCCCTGCGCTGCTCTGCTGCAGAGAGCCCTTGTACCGAGACTGTGACAGTCCTTTAAACTTCGCTTATCTTTCTGACCCCACTAGTTACAGTGTGCATAGCTGTAATGCAGTGAGGACGATAGTTTCAAAAATCAGGAAGATGCAGATGGGGATGGTCAGTGACAAGTGAAATTCCATCTGGACATCTGTCAGGTGAAGCACGAAAACATGTCAGGCAAGCCTGAGGTAAAAATGAAGAACACTAGTACTCTGTGAAGTATTGAGGATCAAACGGGTCTTTGTGTGTGTTTCCAGCAGTTTCATAAAGGTACTAGGCCCGTTGATAATGTGTCCAGGAAGGTATATAATTTACTTGTCTTTCTTAGTCCAGACGTAGAGATTGAGAGCAGGGAGGTGGCACCGAGCTGTGTACAACATTGGTTAGGCCACGGCCAGAGAAGAGCGTGTACGTCTGAGATCCACATTATTTGAAAGATGTGGTTGTCTGGAGAGGATGAAGTGGAAATTTCCCAGGGTGTTGCCCGGGCTGGAGAGATTCAGTCATGAGGAGATATCGCACAGACTGGGATTGTTTATATTAAAACAGATGACATTTGCAGGGGTTGTGATTGAAATGTACAGAATAGCGAAGCGCGTAGCCATGGTGGACGGGAGAAACGTTATCCCTTGATAGAGAAGTTAAGGAGTGTGCGCACACACTGAAGACAAGGCAAAAAAAAAAGCATTTAAATGAGATGTAAGGAAAGACTTTAGCTGGAGTCTGGAGCACACTTTTTTTGTGATGTTGTCCAAGTGAGAGGTCTTCATACCTTTGAAGAAGTTTTTCGATGTGCACTCGTGATGCTAAAGCATGCAAGGCAATGAGCTAATGGATTCAAATGCTAAATCGAGCAGTTCCTTGGAAGCTTTCGCCAGTGAGAGTTGATGAGCTGAAGGGCTTTTTCCGTCACTGTGCGTCTCAATGATTGCTCATGAGCAGAAGTTAATTTGTTCACACCCCCACTGCAGACCATACCCACTTCGCTGCCCATGCTCCTCTGTAAGCACTCCTCTTCCATTGGATTGGCCAACAGATGTGTAACTAGCACTTACAATGAGCATGAGGCGTCTTGTTTAAGTCAGTGCAGGAATGTCTCCTACAATCCTCGTTGTTTAAATATTTCTCCCACCCCCATCACATGCCATCCACATAAACACACAATATAAAACACAGCATTACTTTAGTATATTACACGGGTTACCTACAGATGAGACTTCCAACATTTGATTGAGTTGTTTAAAACAGTGACTCTGAGACTATGCAATTTTTGGATGTTAGTTTGATCATTGATTTTAAAATATAACAGCAAAAAACATATGAAATTGAAAGTGGTGAACAGAAATCATTTCCCCAGAGAGTGGGACCGCAGTAAACATTCCTATTAACAGAGCTAAGTTGTTTATGATATCATTATGCCAGCTGAGCCCAATAAAAAGGGATCAATTTCTCTCAGGGATTCTGCTGTCTGCTCTATATAAGGATTCATCTTCACTGGGCTCAAATTATACTGAATTATCTTCCAAACACTGATAAAAAGAGGCATCATGAATTTGGATGAACTATTTTATACGTCTGGACGCAGTTGATACTGCATTTCACCTCATGCTGGGACATTCAAAATAAAATAATGTTTTATGATTTCAAGAGAATATACTACCCGCTACTTGCTACTGTCAGCATCCCTCGTAAGTTCTAACTTTTCTCATCGATTGTCCAAATCGTGTTTCTAAATTGTGCTCCGTTTGCTTCATTTTCACTTGGAGGTGAGCCGTCAGTTCGTCCTCAATCCTTTGCTGCACATAGTAAACTGTAACACTCTGTTACACCAGTCTACCCTGCATTGTCTGTGCAGTAATGATGGGAGGCAACTGGGATAATTCACCGTTGCTATTCCTTGCTGGTACCACTGTTAGTTCCTATCAGCAAGCGTGTGAAGGTCACATGAAAATCTCTATGGAACGTGGTGATGTTTGTTTGATTGACTATCAGGACTTTCTGGTTAACACTTTTTGGCTCGTCACGTAGCATTTAACAAAAACGATCTCACAAGCGATATCCAATGAGCACACTGGCTCACGCTCTCCCGCTCCCATGCATACTCTCTGGCACACAGAATTAACGCTGGTATACATAAATACATTCCAACATCTGCTCTACCTCACTCTCATGCACAAACATTGTCAGAACCATAACTTTCTTATCGGAGGTGTAGAACACGGGTTTGGAAAGTGATGTTGGAGGTGGCTACAATGTACCTTCTGGATGGTACATGGCCCACAACTGCACATCAGTTGTGGATGGAGTGAATGGTGAATTTTGGTGGTTAGCTTCCCTCATGTTTCCTGAAGTAATACGGCCACGTTTCTTTCTCTACAGTTAACTTAGTGACGATTGTGATCTTGCCCCATGGGAAGTGTGGTCTTTCTAAATGTGTGACTCGCTACCTCATCGCAATGGCGATAGCAGATCTGCTGATGGTGATCGTCGATCTGATATTGAGATGTATTCATGTTGTTTACTGAGAGGTGTGTATTTTCCTCATGGATTTGGATGTATGTAATATCCATGCTGTCCTGCTTTATGCAGCATCAGACTGCTCCGTCTGGTTCACCGTCATGTTCACCTTCGATCAATTTGTGCCTATTTACTGCCAGAAGCTGAAAACTAAATACTGTACTGAGAAAACGGCCGCAGCAGTTCTTGGAGCGGGAGCTGTGCTGGGCTGGGGTTTTTGAATAATATTATCTTTTTTTTATGTACCACAGTAATTATGGTTTATTCAATAATCCTGTGTTTTGTGGTATAGAATTAGATGATGCTAATTTAAAGTTATGGGCCACAATTGAAATTGCTCACTACATTCTCACACCCTGTCTCCCATTTGCACTGAGCCTACTTCTCAATGTGTTCACCATCAAATACATTTTAGTGAGCAGCAGAGCCCACAGGAGACTCCGGGCTCACACCAACAGAGACAGTCCCAGAGACACTAAGATGGAGAGTCGAAGGAGATCCATCATTTTACTGTTCCTTATTTCTGGCAATTTCATCGTGTTGTGGGCAGTGTTTGCCGGGAATTCGATATTTGAGCCAATGGACAATCTGGGCTATTTGATTTACATCCCTGCATACATCCAAGAATTAGGGTTCATTCTCCAGCTCCTGAGCCGTTGGACAAACACAGGGATCTATGGGTTGACCCAGACAAAGTTCAGAACACGATTGAAGAAGGTGGTGACATTTCTGTTCAGTCAAATAACTAAAATAGTGAAACAATGAAAGCATGATTTTTTTTTCTCCTGGTACTGAATGGCAGATTAAATATTGAACGAAGCCACAAGCTGTGTTCAAGTCCAGTCAGGGGCCAGTGCTGGGTAATGAGGTGGCACACGAAGAGGATACAGAAGTGAATCAGTCTGCAGCCACTCCTTTTGAATTTCCACAAGGCTTCCTGTTGGGGATACAGAGGTGAGTCAGTGTGAGGCAGGTCTTCTGAATTTCCTGAAGGTCTCCTGAAGACTGCACTATCGGCTGCCACTGAGCTTCTAGGGTGGGAGGGGATGAATGATTATTGGTTTGAAACTGAATTAACCGGAGGATGGCTCTTTGCCCTGGGTAGTGGGTACCTACCTATCTCTCCCAAAACCTGTCAATCTAAATATCGGCCTGTTTATTATAGATTACTCTGAAGGGAAAGAGTGTTTCAGTGTAGATGTCTAATGGACTTCTAGTTTTCTCACAGATATGCATTAAAGCACAAATATCTCATCAGGGCTAAAGGTAATGATCAAAAGACCACCAGCTTGTTACTGTAGACACTGGCTGTGAGGTGAAAAGTAGTTTCCAATGGAACAGGCCATAGTATGTTGCAGGTTGGAAGCAATCTAGTCTGCAGGTATTAGTGGCAAGGTGTCAGAGTGAGGCGCGATGGCAAACTGCATGTTCACTGATGATCAAAGTTTCAGTGGACAATAGCCCCCACCGTGTGGTAATGTATGAGCCACACACTGCTTATCGTCAACTGCATGGTGCTGTTTGATTTAAAGCTTGTGCTAGATGTGGATCGGAATTAATATCCTTTCAGGGTTGAATCAGCCCGTTTCTGTAAAGAGATTAAAGGACTACTTTCTTATCATTGTATTCAGAGAGAATTCAAAGTTCCGACTGAGTCTTCAGCCCTCGCGAGTTCATCTGTTTATCAAAATTCTGTCGATCTACCCATCTGTCTCACACTCCATCTGCATGCGTCCCCCCTGTATCAGTCCATCAGTTCATCACTCTCTCCAAATACCTGCCTGCCTGTCTATCTATTTTTCTATCTATCTATCTACCTATGTATCGATCTATCTATCTATCTATCTATCTATCTATCTATCTATCTATCTATCTATCTACCTACCTATCCATCTACCTACCTATTGATCTATCTACCTATCTATCTATCTATCTATCTATCTATCTACCTACCTATCTATCTATCTATCTATCTATCTATCTATCTATCTATCTATCTATCTATCTCTCTATCCATCTCTCTATCTATCTATCTATCTATCTATCTATGTATCTCTCTATCTATCTACCTATCTATCTACCGACCTATCTAACTATCCACCTATCTATCTATCTATCTATCTATCTATCTATCTATCTATCTATCTATCTATCTATCTATCTATCTATCTATATATCTATCTATCTATTTATCTATCTACCTATCTATCTATCTAACTATCTACCTATGTCATGTGAAAGTACAAAAGCACTTCTGTTGTACTGGATTACATAAGGATGTGTTTGAATTTTGCCGTAGCTGGCATATGTGTCAGATGGTAGGAAAGCCTTAGACAGTAGAGGTAGACTGGAGAGTTGGACAGATAAATGGCAGATGGAGTTCAATCCAGGCAAATGCAAGGTGATGCCTTTTGGAAAATCTAATTCACGAGTAAACTATACGGTAAATGGAAAAGTCCTGGGGGAAATTGATTTTCACCGAGATCTGGGTGTTCAGGTCCATTGTTCCCTGAAGGTGGCAATGCAGGTCAATAGGGTGGTGTTAAAAGCAGACGGCAGACGATAGTTTCGGCATCAAACATTTTAGATCAAGTGTGTATTATCCTGACCCCCATGGAGCATTTGAAAAGTGGTATCAGACTCTGAAGGCAATGCTGAGGGCTTACTTCCAGGATTACATAAATGACTGGGGTAAAAGTGTCCCTTTTGTATTGTTTGTTATTAGAGATGCTCCAAATGAATCAATTCAGTACACACTATTTCACTTGATATTTGAACACGAGGTGAGAGTTCCTTTCATACGATATACTGAAAAGTTCCTAGGTCTGAGATCAGGGATCGCACAGTTGGATTATGCATCTGAGTTAAGACAAAGATTAAACAGTTGATGAATTAGCTGGACAGCATTAGTAGGTGACGCAGCCACAAATGAAACATGAATCAGGTCAGAAATCCTGTTTGGAATTGGGGATAAAGTATTTGCAGTTTTGCCATTGGGAGGAGAGCCCTTCAACCCATTTTTCCTGGTCTCTATCAGATTGAGAAGAAGACAACTCAGGTGAACTATTCAGTATAAATACTTATCAGGTCTGTCATGTGAACATGCTGAAATCTTACTGTGACAGAGGAAGGGAACTCTGGAAACAGGTACTAGTTGCCACAACACAAAGTAAGGAATCAAATCCAGATGATTTGGATTTTGACGTGACTCGGTATAACTTGAATAATGAGGAAGGCTTGAATGAACTTGATAAGGTGGTAAGCTATCTGTCCCAGGAAGAGAGGAGTCAATTGAAAGAATTGTTACAGTTCATGGGGCCCTGTTTAGAAAGAGAATGGGGAGAATGAATGCTACAGAATAAGAGGTTGATGTAGGCAGCTATTATTCAGTGAAACAGCACCCCTGTAAGATTAATCCTCTCAAAGCAGCCCAGGTTCAGAAAGAAGTGGAAGCGATGCCCCAAGATGGCATCATGGAGATGAATGAAAGTGTGTCGATTTCATTGACATTGCTGTTCCCAAAGTTAATAGTGCTCAACAAATCTGTGTAGGTTATTGGACCAAATCTATCTCAGACCCAATTCCAAGGTTGGATGGCTGTTTGGAAGGCATAGAACCACCCACTAAAATTACAAACTTACTTCACGATGATTGGCAAGTGCTTTTGTGTAAGAGAGCGATAGAAGTTTCTGCTTTCGGAACCCCAAATGGACGATATCAGTTTAAAGCCATGCCGTTTGGAATGAACAAAAAAGAAAACAAGGGACCAGCCAAATTTCAAAGGCTTATCACAGAGTTGCTGCAGTGTCTACTAATTTAGCCATCTGCACAGATGACTTAGTGATCTGTAGGCATTCGCGGGAAGATGTCATGTTTCATTTGGCTGAGCACTTTGAGAGATGTAGGGAGGCAAATCTGGTCACAAACTGAGCAAAAACAGAATTTGTGAAGGCGCAAGTGACATTTTTAGAGTGTAATATCGGCTACGGACCAGTGTTACTGAGGAACTGGAAGAAAAAGGCCATCGATTAATTTCAAATATCGTCCTCAAAGGAGGAGCTGTTATGGCTCTTTGGATTGAGCGGATTCTTCAAGAAATATATACCAAACTTTAGTAGCATGGTGGCACTGTTGGCCAATTTGTTAAAACAAAAGGGAAGACATTTCGGTAGATGGAACAAAGCCAGAAAGCAATTGAGAATTTAAAAGTGATGTTAACCACCTCACCAGTTTTAACCACGTCATAATTTTTGAAACACTTCAACGTCACCATTGACAACAAGTGATGTAGCTGTGGGGGATGTGTTGTTCCAGGAGGGTGATTGTGGAATCTAACGGCCAGTCATTTGTTTTTCAATAAGGTACTCAATATCCACCAGAAAAATAATTCAACCACTGAAACAGAGTTGTTGAGTTTGGCATTGGTCTAACAATATTTTAATGTTTACACTGCAGATAATGCATCAGTAACAATTGCATACACCATTCACGATCCTCCCATATTTGTGGAAAGCCAAGACTACCAGGCTATTTCGTTGGAATCTCATGTTACAAGCATATAACTTGTAGATTGCACATGGTTCGAGTCGCGAATTTATTATCACAGATGTATTCTCGCCACTTTAATTTATACATATGTTAGAAACAGTAGCATTCAATGTTATATGCGTAGATATAGAATTACTACAAAATGTGTAACTCTAGATTAATGCGCTATGGATGGAGTAATACAACGGGGATGAGGTTTTTAAAGGAAGTTAGGAAACCATTGTTTAACAACGATGGTTCAATTGTTCTCAAGCTGGGGGATTCGTTGTGAAGTTTGGTACACAGCTTTGGATTGTGAGGCAGAAAGTTAGAATGTGGTGTTTTTAAAACGCTGGACGGAGGGTGGAGGGGGGTGAAGCATTGCCTGGTCCTTTTGAAAGATCATGTGGTTTTTCTGCACTTACCGATTAAAAATAATGTCTGTGAGCAGCAGCTTGAAACGTTTGCAAGTATGCAGGGAGCAAGCGAATTAAAACATTGTATAAAATGTCTGTATCATTGTCAGGCCAAACCTTTTTTTTTTAACAAGACAAGGGCCTTTTGAACTTAGCCAACCAATTTGAACCAGCCACGCAGATACCAAAATGAATTAAATTAAATCCGATTGTTTTGACAACATAGGGCCAATCCTATTGCAGGAAATTGGCAATATAAAGGAAGGGAGCACTAGGACTCAGAGCTAACCGATACCCACCAGAGCTAATAGCCCTCAACTGTCAAGAGAAAATCCCTGGTTCTTGCAGCTTCCCCTGAGTCTTTGAGGAAGCGCTATCTGGATAACAGCAGTATGCGCGACAGTACTAATATTCCTCACAGAAGAATCGACATAAAGGGCACTCCTGAGGGAGAAGACACGGACCATCTGCAAGGCATGTAACCTGTGAAAAAAACATATGTATGTACATATTGGAACAGCATACCACTGGAATCTTGCTTTCTTCAGGAACAGTTCGTAGTTAGAAGGGACTTATTCAGTTTGTTAATAGTCCAGTTAATGTGTTCACTGTTAGAGTTAGATAACTAAATTGTTGCTTATTGATATTAAAGTGAGTGTCAAGGATTTATTTTATTTAGCAACGAGAAGTTGCTGAAAGACAGGCCACACTAGTTTCCACAGTATCTTTGCAGATTATAGAGAGAGGTGTTCTTCTATAAATGTTTCAGTGTTCGTTCTTGGAGCGAGTTAAACAGCTGCTTTGTAACGTGCCACAAACATTTGTTCCTGTACTGTTTAAAAATCTGCCCACTTCAGGCTGGAATTCAACAGACTCACTCCCCTCGGAGAGAAGATATTACTCCTCATCTAACATCAACGGGCGAACCCGTTTACCTGGAATTGTGATCGCTGGCAGGATGCTCTCGGATGAGATAGAATCTGTTGAATCATTACCTCTTTGAGGAATGCTGAGGCAACAATGGGGAGATTTTTAGCCATCACAGAAGGCTAGAAAAGTTCTAACAGGATTAGGCTGGCTCGAAGCAGGAAGGACGTTCTCAATGGTGGAGTGGGTCCAGAAACCCAAAGAGTTTACAGCCTAAGGATCCCTGTGAACATGAGGAGAAATTCTTTACCCGAGGAGTCTGACGCACCTGTGGAATTCTCCAACTCAGAATAATATCGGCCCCGACACATCCAATGTTTTCTGATGAAGTCGTGAACACTGCATATTGACCTTGTGGGGATGTCCATGTCTGAAAATGGATTAGAACTGCGTCCAGTTCTGGGCGCCCTATTATAGGAAAGATGTGGATGCTTTGGAGAGGGTTCAGAGGAGGTTTACCAGGATGCTGCCTGGACTGGAGGGCTTATCTTATGAAGAGAGGTTGACTGAGCTCGGTCTCTTTTCATTGGAGAAAAGGAGGAGGAGAGGGGACCTAATTGAGGTATACAAGATAATGAGAGGCATAGATAGAGTCGATAGCCAGAGACTATTTCCCAGGGCAGAAATGGCTAGCACGAGGGGTCATAGTTTTAAGCTGGTTGGTGGAAAGTATAGAGGGGATGTCAGAGGCAGGTTCTTTACGCAGAGAGTTGTGAGAGCATGGAATGCGTTGCCAGCAGCAGTTGTGGAAGCAAGGTCATTGGGGTCATTTAAGAGACTGCTGGACATGCATATGGTCACAGAAATTTGAGGGTGCATCCATGAGGATCAATGGTCGGCACAACATTGTGGGCTGAAGGGCCTGTTCTGTGCTGTACTGTTCTATGTTCTATGTTCTATGTTCTAACAGGTGAAGATTCATCTCAGTTGACATCGCTGTTTGCTGAAGAACTAGTTTGTTTAACTTGGCATCTAAATTAAACGACACACTTGGGACTGTAATTTCAATGGAACAGAGGAACGACAGATGAAATTTAACTGAAATAAATTCGGCGCATTACACTTTGGTCAGGAAAACCAGTATAGGTCTATTGCCGTCAACTACAGGGCCCCACGGGGAATGTGGTTGAACAGGGAGACCTAAGGTCACAGGTACACAGATCCTCGAAAGTGGCATCGCAGGTAGACAGGATGGTGAACCAGGCATTTGGCACATTTACCTTCATCTGCTCGTGGATTGAGCGTAGAAGTGGAACGGCCTTTTGCGGTTGTACAAGACATTGGTGAGGTTACATCTGGATTATTGAGCTCAGTTCCAACACAGGAAGGATACAATTAAGCTGCAACGGGGACAAATATGATTTACTAGGAAATCACTGGAAGTGGAAGGTTTGAATTACCAGGAGAGTCTGGAGAGGCTGGGGATGTGTTCCCTTGGAGCATTGAAGTCTGATTGGTCAACTTATGGAGGAGTCTGATTGGTGAACCAATAGAGGAGTCTGATTGGTGAACTTATGGAGGTGTTTGATTGGTGAACTTATGGAGGAGTCTGATTGGTCAACTTATGGAGGAGTCTGATTGGTGAACCGATAGAGGAGTCTGATTGGCGAACTTATGGAGGAGCCTGATTGGTCAAATTATGGAGGAGTCTGATTGGTGAACCTATAGAGGAGTATGATTGGTTAACTCGTGGAGGAGTCTGATTGGTGAAGTGTTTGATTGATGAACTTATGAATGAGTCTGATTGGTGAACTTTTGGAGGAGTCTGATTTGTGAACTTATGAAGGAGTCTGATTGGTGAACCTATAGAGGAGTCTGATTGGTGAACTTATGGAAGCGTTTGATTGGTGAACTTATGAAGGAGTCTGATTGGTCAACATATGGAGGAGTCTGATTGGTGAACTTATGGAGGGGCCTGATTGGTTAACTTCTGAAGGAGTCTGACTGGTGAATTTATGTGGGAGTTTGATTGGTGAACTTATAGGTGGATCTGATTGGTTAACTTATGGAGGAGTCTGATTGGTGAAGTGTTTGATTGATGAACTTATGAATGAGTCTGATTGGTGAACTTATGGAGGAGTCTGATTTGTGAACTTATGAAGGAGTCTGATTGGTGAACCTATAGAGGAGTCTGATTGGTGAACTTATGGAAGCGTTTGATTGGTGAACTTATGAAGGAGTCTGATTGGTCAACATATGGAGGAGTCTGATTGGTGAACTTATGGAGGGGCCTGATTGGTTAACTTCTGAAGGAGTCTGACTGGTGAATTTATGTGGGAGTTTGATTGGTGAACTTATAGGTGGATCTGATTGGTTAACTTATGGAGGAGTCTGATTGGTGAAGTGTTTGATTGGTGAACTTATGAATGAGTCTGATTGGTGAATTCATGGAGGACTCTGTTTGGTGAACTTATGAAGGAGTCTGATTGGTCAACTTATGGAGGAGTCTGATTGGTGAACGTATGGAGGGGTCTGATAGGTGAACTTATGGAGGGGTCTGATTGGTGAACTTATGGAGGGGTCTGATTGGTGAACTTATGGCGGAGTCTGATTGGTGAACTTATGGAGGGGTCTAATTGGTGAACTTATGGAGGAGCCTGATTGGTGAACTTATGGAGGAGTCTGATTGGTGAACATATGGAGGGGTCTGATTGGTGAACTTATGGAGGAGTCTGATTGGTAAACTAATGGAGGGGTCTAATTGGTGAACTTATGGGGGAGCCTGATTGGTGAACTTATGAAGGAGTCTGATTGGTGAACATATGGAGGGGTCTGATTGGTGAACTTATGGAGGAGTCTGATTGGTAAACTAATGGAGGAGTCTGATTGGTGAACTTATGAACGAGTCTGATTGGTCAACTTATTGAGGAGTCTGATTGGTGAACTTATGGAGGGGCCTGATTGGTGAACTTATGGAGGAGTCTGATTGGTAAACTAATGGAGGGGTCTGATTGGTGAACCTCTGAAGGACTCTGACTGGTGAATTTATGTGGGAGTTTGATTGTTGAACTTATAGGTGAGTCTGATTGGTTAACTCATGGAGGAGTCTGATTGGTGAAGTGTTTGATTGGTGAACTTACGAATGAGTCTGATTGGTGAACTCATGGAGGAGTCTGTTTGGTGAACTTATGAAGGTGTCTGATTAGTCAACTTATGGAGGAGTCTGATTGGTGAACTTATGGAGGGGTCTGATTTGTGAACTTATGGAGGAGTCTGATTAGTCAACGTATGGAGGAGTCTGATTGGTGAACTTATGGAGGCTCATAAAAGCAGGAGGGGCATGCACAGAATGAATACCCATTCAGAAAGGGCCTTGGTTTGGGTTTTGTTTACAAAACTGAGTGGGGTATGCATGATCTGAGAGTATTGAATGCCAATTTGAACCCTGCAGATGAGAGGGTCCCCAAGTGGGCGTACGTTTGTAAATAAATCAGCATTATTTATTACATACAGAATGAGACTGGACAGGTTACAAACTGCGGGCAGTCACTATCTTTCTGATTCCTGGGGACCTAAAAAGGCCGTTGACTGTATCCGAAATTGGCAGAAATCTTTGGAGCTTTGCAAGGGGCTGAACGTGCATGATTCGCCCAACTCAGAGACTTTGCAAGCTGTGTGCCAGCTGCCCTGCGCCTCCTGCAAAGGAGTCACGGGGACCTGGAGAAGAGAGGTTGAAGAGCAGCACGCCCGGCCAAGTGGAAGAGTCATCTCGGGCAAGGCATGTAGATTGCATTCATTGAGATACGCTCCAGTTTTCATTCCCCTGCCGACCAAAACATATTAGAGCAGTTGGCCAAGACACTTGTATACCCTGGCATCACAAGTGCACATCTAAGTGCTTGCTTATTGTTTCAGGTGTTTCTGCCTCAACCACCCTTACAGCTACTGCCGCACAATTGCAGAATAAAGCAGGCCAGGCAAGGCCCTTTGGGATAACAAGACTAAACTGTCAGGAAATACCGACAGCAAATTGGCAGAAGGAGGCCCTTCAGCTCCAGGAAGCTATGATCTCCAAAAACAAGTGCCATCTGCAAATAAACACTCGTCCCATTTTCCTGCGCTGGATCCGTGATCCTTGATTGTTGCGAAATTTCAAATGTTCATTCAAAACACTTCTCATAAGGTTGCGTGATTCCCTGTCTCAAGTACCTTAGTGGGCAGTGCATTTCTGAACCTCGTCACTCTGCGGACAGAAAGATGATCCCCATGTCTCCTCTGAACCTCTGCTGCCTTTTGACTTCATTCATTATCCCCAACCCCACCCCCAACCTTGTGGAATTCATTTCCGAAGTTCTCCCAGGTGGTGCGTTACAATTTATGATAATTCTCTGGGTGAAAATGTTTCTCATCCACTGACCCCGAGCTGTTTTTTTTTAATTTTTGGACAGTCATGATATTCTTACCACCAAGTAACTAACATACTACCGAATTGCAGCTCAATATCCCTCTTTGCACTGTCAAAAGTATTCGTAATTTCAAGTGCTTCAAAGAGGTCACGCTTTTAATGTTCACTGGTGCATTGAGATTATGATCAATGACTGTAATCTTACGTTGCAACTGAAGTGCTTCAGTAACTCTTGCAAAGACCAGTTTTCTTTTCTCTTGTGCTTTATGATGTTCCTGAAAGAAGGTGCTGAGGGATGAAAACAAAATTCCAAATGTAGCCCATCAAATTGCTATTTTTAGTCACTTACTTCCCTTCAGATTCTATGGCTCTATTGATCAACCTCGGATTGTAATGGGCTTATTAGTAACTGTTCGAAATTCCTTGGTACCTTCCAAAACACGTGCACTTTAATCACATGGTCCCTCTTCTCCTGTGAGCCCCTCAAATTTATATAATTCAAGTTGTGTTGTCTCTCCCTGTTTCACCTCATCACCTCCCATACCTTGACATTACAATTTATCTGCCAGGCTTCTGCCCATTGGGCTAACTTACAATTATCCCGTCAAAGTCACTCAATGCCATCCTCCCTGCTCACTATTCTCTGCAGCACCTTATCATCTGCAAAATTAGAGAGTTCCAAACCAGATCCAACTTGTTCAGAAAAATCAGGAAACATAGCAACTTCTCAACACTAACCTGTGGAGAACATTACACGCATCTCATCTCCAAAGTCAGAAGTGCTCATTTATACCAGCGCTCTGTTTCCTTGGCTTCAGACAGTTTATAGTCCACGCTACCAGTGACCCATGAATCTCAAACATTTTTAATTTCCTACCCCGTAAACCGAGCATCACTGTATCAACTGATTTCTAAGAGTCTAAATGTCCAACATCCTCAACGCTACCCTCATCCACTCACTGTGTCACCTCCACAGAGAACTCAGTTCATTTGGTCAGACGTGACCCGTCCTGACAAAGCCCAGTGACTGCCTCGTGTTCACTCATTCTTCTCTAAGTGCATGTTTACTTTATCCTGTCAAATGTATCCAGCAGTTTTCCTGCTAATGATGTCAATGTCTGTAGATTTGTGGGTTTATTTTTTATGACTTTCTGAAACTATGGTTTCGCATCTTCAATCGTTCAGTCCCCTGGTATTAATACTCTTTTCAGGGGCGTGTACCGACATTTTCCGAATTTGCTCCTGTACCTCTCTTAGCAATCTAGAGCACACCCTATCTGGAACTCAGGGCTTCTCTGCCTGGGTTGCTCCCAGCCTTTTTAGCACTGTACCAACATCAGCTATCACTGTACAGCTCAGTTTCTCACCATCCAAACTTTCAAAGAGGTCATTACTACCATCTTTTAAATGGGGCACGACAAAAACAAAATATTCATTGAATACCCCTGCTGAACCTTTTGTTTCTGTGAGCAGGTTGCCCTGTTTGTTCTTGGTCAAGTCATTCTATCTTCCACGACACATTTGCTATTAATATACCTGTATAATATTGTCCTGCTTCTGTTAGCGCAGCTCGCTATCACTTCCTGTGCTTGTTCTTAGCCTTCCATTTTTGATCCTTAGCCTCTCTCCTGCATTTGACAGGCTGTTCCTGATTTTGCTTGCTATTTTTATTCCAGTATGCATCATGTACCACTTTTTTTGTTCTTCTCATTTTCTCATCAGTATCATTACGTAGAAAATTATTATTTTGGGATCATTGTTTCCCAAATGCTCCCCACTTCTGATTCCCTGCACTTGCTCTGCTTCCTCACTTGTACGACGGGAAATCTATTGTAGAAAGTTCTCCTGTCGCTATTGCAGGATTCTCACCGCTTTGCTACTTCCATGCAGTTTATCCACCCTACCCTAGGATAACTGAAGTCACTAATTACCACTTAGCCTGAATATTTCCATAATCTGCCCACAGACGCTATCTTCCACATCCTCTTCAGTGCTTAAATACGTCTAATAAATACCTAACAAGGTAGCGCTCTGTTGCTGTTTCTCACTGTCTGCTTTAGGTTCAAAATCAGGAACTGCATGTCCTTCAAGGGCAATGATAAATCTTTGACAAACAATGCCATCCCTTCTATGTTTTTAGCCACCGTCTTTCGACTGGAAGACATTTAAAATGGGATGTTCATTATCTCATCCTGTTCAGGATGTTGGTCACTGCACTGCGTGCACTCACACTGTCACAATGTAATCACGCTCTCTCACCTTTCTTGCACATCTTAAAACGACTATTTCTTGCGCACAGTCAACGCTTAAGTTTTCCCGCATTTATATTTGTTCCCATTCCCCGAAATCTCTTCGCTATCTGCTCTGACGCTTCACAAAACATTTTGATTTTTTTTTGTCACTGTGTAGCAACATCCAGTGGGGAAAAAATGTGTTTACAAGCTGTACAGGCAGATCACAGCAACCGAAGAGTGTCGAAATCAAAATAGACTTAGCGGCATACAGGTTACAGTTCGTTCAACAGTCTGCTAACGGCCCGAAAGAAGCTGCTCCTGAACCGAGCTCGTGGGTGTGTTCAGGCTTCCGTATCTTCTGCCTGATGCAAGAGGTTGTGGCAAATTATTACCAGGGTGTGATGAGTCTTTGACAATGTTGACCTCCTTTCTGCAACAGTGACCCGTGTGCGCAGAACCTGCGAATGGAAGTTTGATTTCGCCGATGGTCTGGGCTGGTCAAGGTCTCCACTACCTTGTGGAGCTTTTGACAGTCCTGGGTAGAGCACCAGGGCATTAGGCAACTGGCCAGCATGCTATCAGTGGTTCATTTATTACAAGTTTTTGAAGGAGCTTATGGACGTGCCTAACTTCCTGAGCTGCTTGAGCACGAAGAGGTGATCTTGCATTATGGGCGGTCCAGGACAGGTCACCAGTTACCGTCACTCTGTGGAGCCTGGCGCTGTCCACTATCTCAACCTCAGTTCCACGGATGTAGACGGAGACATGTTCGCCTCCCTTCTTTCTAAATTCGATGATCAGTTCTTTAATTTTGCCAACCATGAGAGGCTCATTGCACAACATCACCGAGCCCTCCATCTCCCTTCTGTATCTTGACTCGTCATTGTTGGATATCCATCACGATATGGTGGTGTTGTTAGTAAACTTGTAGAAAGGGGCTCATTTGGCAACACAGTCATTGGTGTACATGGGGAAAGCCCCATCATCACCACAATTTTGACCCCAATCCATCCCTCGGCTATTTACTGTCTCAGTCTGTAGATGAGTTCTGCTTCTGCTCAGGTGAAGTTAAACTCTTCGGAACGGCGACCTCTTTCCCCAAAGTGATTCCAATATCCCAAAAGTCTAACATTCTCCCTTTTACACAATTAAGCAAGCTTCACGTATCCCTTCCTGCCACCCCTTTGCCTGAATGATGAACCTGGTGGGCAAAGGTAGCATTTCTGAGAATACTACCCCCCGAGGTGCTCACCTTACTCTGAACTCTTTCAGCCATCACGCCTGGGCCTCGTTGCACATTCTCCCACCACTATGATCCATCGCCATTCATATCGTATTAGGCCGCCCTGTTTTAGCTCCCAAAGCTGATATTCTTACACCAACCGATCCACAATGAACTGCATCTGCTGTGCGTTAGTCCACTCACACAAATTATCTGAATGACTTTGCAAATCTCCACACCCTTTTTGCAGCTCACCCTCCTACCCAGTTTTGTGTTGTCTGCAAACTCACTTATATTTTCCACCTCTAGGACGAATTATATGTTGTGACTGGATTTTTCAATTTTACACCTACTCTTTACATCTGAGCTTTTGGACCTAGCTACTTTCGAAACCGCAATGCAGCCAGGCATGGTAATTTTATACACTTCTCACTGTACTCCTGCACTTCTGTACTTGAGTACGCATTACATTAATACCTAAGTCTAAATTTAAAGTACTGATGCCTACGGTAACCCGCTAGGCACGGGGTGCGACTCAGAAAACGACACTTTCATCCATCCTCAATATTTCTGGTCTGCTACCCATTCACAATTCCCATTAGAGCATCTCCCCAATTCCGTGCAATTTAATTTTAAAACAGCGACTCTTTAATTTGAACTAATTCGAACATGTTCTGAAACTCCCAGTCAACAGCATTCTCCTGGATCCCAGTCATCAAATATCCCAGAGGCATCTTTAAAATGATGCCGTTAGGGGCAGGATGGCAGCTTACAGCTTAGCAGAGCTGCTACACTGCACCAGTGACTCCGGTTCGGATCCAGCCCCGGGCAACTGTCTGTGTGGAGATTGTATCCTACCACAGTCCAAATATGTGCAGTTTCGGTGGATTGGCCATGATGAGATGCCTATACTGAGGTGCATGTTAGGTGGATGAGCCATGCGAGCTACAGTGATGGGGTCGGGGGTGAGTCTGTGTGTTCTGTTTTTCATTGATTTGGTGCGGGCTCGTTGGGCTGAATGGTCTGTTTCCACTCTGTCGACATTCTATGATACGTCAAGCATGATATCCCTGCCCATGTCACTATTCTGACTCTGTTATGGGACCCTCCGTTCTCCTGGATATAATGCCTTGACTGATAAAGACGAGTGTATATTGATAAGGTTCCCCATGGTAGGCTCATTCAGAAGGTCAGGAGGAATGGGATACAGGGGAACTTAGCTGCTTGGATACAGAATTGGCTGGCCAACAGAAGACAGCGAGTGGTAGTAGAAGGAAAATATTCTGCCTGGAAGTCAGTGGTGAGTGGTGTTCCACAGGGCTCTGTCCTTGGGCCTCTACTGTTTGTAATTTTTATTAATGACTTGGATGAGGGGATTGAAGGATGGGTCAGCAAGTTTACAGGCGACACAAAGGTTGGAGCTGTCGTTGACAGTATAGAGGGCTGTTGTAGGCTGCAGCGGGACATTGACAGGATGCAGAGATGGGCTGAGAGGTGGCAGATGGAGTTCAACCTGGATAAATGCGAGGTGATGCATTTTGGAAGGTCGAATTTGAAAGCTGAGTACAGGATTAAGGATAGGATTCTTGGCAGCGTGGAGGAACAGAGGGATCTTGGTGTGCAGATACATAGATCCCTTAAAATGGCCACCCAAGTGGACAGGGTTGTTAAGAAATCATATGGTGTTTTGGTTTTCATTAACAGGGGGATTGAGTTTAAGAGTCATGAGATCTTGTTGCAGCTCTATAAAACTTTGGTTAGACCGCACTTGCAATACTGCGTCCAGTTCTGGGCGCCCTATTATAGGAAAGATGTGGATGCTTTGGAGAGGGTTCAGAGGAGGTTTACCAGGATGCTGCCTGGACTGGAGGGCTTATCTTATGAAGAGAGGTTGACTGAGCTCGGTCTCTTTTCATTGGAGAAAAGGAGGAGGAGAGGGGACCTAATTGAGGTATACAAGATAATGAGAGGCATAGATAGAGTTGATAGCCAGAGACTATTTCCCAGGGCAGAAATGGCTAGCATGAGGGGTCATAGTTTTAAGCTGGCTGGTGGAAAGTATAGAGGGGATGTCAGAGGCGGGTTCTTTACACAGAGAGTTGTGAGAGCATGGAATGCGTTGCCAGCAGCAGTTGTGGAAGCAAGGTCATTGGGGACATTTAAGAGACTGCTGGACATGCATACGGTCACAGAAATTTGAGGGTGCATACATGAGGATCAATGGTCGGCACAACATCGTGGGCTGAAGGGCCTGTTCTGTGCTGTACTGTTCTATGTTCTGTGTTCTATGTTCTATATTACGCCTCATGAATCTTTGCGTCCCCACCAGTCTCAAAGTATTAGTTTTGCTTTCCAGTCTCTTGTCCGTAATTTTTTTACAATGATGCCATGAAAGAGCGATAGATGTACACACAGATAGATAGATAGACAGACAGATAGATAGATAGACATACAGATAGATAGATCGATAGATCAATAGATCATTAGATAGACAGATAGATAGATAGATAGTTAGATAGATAGATAGATAGATCGATAGATAGATAGCTATGTAGATAGGTTAAGAAATAGACAGACATACAGAGAGACAGACATATTTGGGAAGCTAAGGCTAGAAAGGGTAAGAGAAATTAGAGAAGAAAATAGAGAACAAGAGAAGACAAAATAAGATCGGCCAATGGATGGAACGATGGATACGATTGCAACAAGCAGATGAGAGGCAGGGAATTCTGTCGTGAGTATCTCCCCTTCTCAATAACCCAAATTGCCTGCCAATATTTGCCCACCGTATGAGGGCAGAGTAATGATGCATAAGCTGAAATTCACCAGGGCTTCCTGAAACCAATGGACCTCTGTACCTCCTTAATGCTCAATATACAACACTGTCCTCGGAAAGGATAGTCATGACCCTAATTCAACGCACACCCAGTACTAGGCATGGCTAGTCAATGCATGGCCACAACAAGCTTGCACTCCCATCCACCCCGATGCCCTGGCAGTGACAGTGTGACAGTGGGTCTATACTTTGGGCGTGAATTTGGTCAAATCAGAGGACACTTGTGTGAAAATCTGTTGTTCAAAATGTGATACGTCATTCATTTACAATACTGGAAAAAGTTCAAAGCTTTGTCCTTTTAACCAATTGAGTGATCAGACTGACGGATATATCACCATATTCTTCAACTGTCCTCCGAACTTAGCCTGGGTCACAGCATAAATCCCAGTTTTCGTGCAGCAACTCAGGAGCTGGAGAATGAATCCTAATTCTACGAGGTATGGAGGAACATAAACTATAAAGCTCAGATTGCCCATTCGCTCAAGCATAGAAGTCACCACAAATATTGCCCAACAGGATGAAATTGCCAGAAATAAGGAATAGCAGAGCAATGGATCGCCTTGGACTCTCTATCTCAGTGTCTCTGGGACTCTCCCCACTGCTGTGAGCCCGGAGTCTCCTTCGGGCTCTGCTGCTCATTAAAATATGCCTGATGGTAAAAATGTTGAGCTGCAGATTCAGTGCAAATGGGACACAGGGTGTAAGAATGTAGTGAGTAATTTCAATTGGAACCCATAACTCTAAATTACCGTCAACTAATTCTGAAGCACAAAACACGGGAGCATTTATAAAACACACATGTTGTTGTAAATAACATTCCAGATTATGCTCTTTGAACAGCTCAAAACCATCAGAGTTCCTGGAAACACTGCCGCAGCTTTCTCACTATAATATTTGATTTTCAGCTTCAGGTTACAAATGGCTACAGATTGATCGAAGGTGAATGTCATGGTGAAACAGACGAAGCAGTCAGTGGCTGTATAAAGCAGGACAGTGTGAATGTTGCACACATCCAAATTCTTCAGGAAAACCTTCTCCATAAAGAAATGGAATCTGTCTCCAATCAGGTCAAGGATCACTGGGATCAGATCAGCTATCCCCATGGCGACGAGGTAGCCAAAGATACATTTGGAGAGACCGTGATTTCTGCAGGAAAAGTCTACAGTAGTTACTGAGATAACTGATAAAGGAAACACAAGCATTATAAAAAACAGGATTCAATGGGTCTCAAACGCCAACATTCAGCATTCCTCCCCTCCACCACGGACCCTGTCACTTCTAAACCAATGATGTGGTTGGAATTGGACAGGGCATGACCAGTAAGTTTGCAGATGACAATAAATTAGGGTGTGCCGTGGACATTGAAGAAGGTTATCAGAAACTGCAGTCAGATACCGATCATCGTGGGAATTGGGCAGAGAAATGGCAAATGGAGATTGATACAGACGTGTGAGGCATCGCATTGTGGATAGACAAGTCAAAGTTGGAGTTTCATGTTGATCAGTGGAGCCTTAAAGAATGTATTGGATACCATGTTGACCTTTCCCACTTGATATCAGGAATCCAGACTATGATGACATGAGAAGTCCACTTCTCCAAACAAAACAGCTTTCTACGTTCTGGAAATATATCCTCTGGTCAACTATGACCATGGGACTATACTCTCCAGTCTCATTGCCCATTTCTTCCCTGGTAGACTGCGTTTGAAGTGCTTTTTCCCACTACTTTTGAAATCATAGAACCAGCGGCATGTTATGTACACAAGATGGCCATTCAGCTGGTGACCCAATGCCATTCTGTCCACCAGACCATGATTTTCTCGTATTTTTTTACCCATTTCTGGGGAACCATTTCATTGTAAATAACCATCTAATGCCTCTCCACGGAAGCATGCCTCGACAGAACCTGCTTCCAAAACAATTCCAGGCAGGACATTCTGCACCATCTCCATTCACTGTCCGAAAAAGTGTTCCCTCAGAGCACAATTGATTCATTGGAGGGTCATTTTAAATATACCTCCTGCACTTTACTATCCCTTTCAAAAGTTGATAGGGCTTCTCACTATCACCTCTGTCCAGCACCCGACTCATGATTTTGAAAACATTTATCAGACTTCCTGCTCTCAGTCAATTACTCTTGAGGATTACAGCCCATGATTCCTCGATCTCTCCTCATCCCTGAAGTTTGTCAGTCCTGGCCCAGTCCTCGTAAATCACTTCTACATCTCTCTCTCTCTCTGCACACCCCCCCTCCCCCCACCATTTCACAACCTCTGTCTCTAAAACCTTACCACATTTGCTCTCTTTCTATGTCAATATTGTAAATGAAGAGGCTGTGGATGGCTTAAAACACATTAAATCCCCGGGATCTGATCAGATGTATCCCAAAACTTTGGCAGAAGCACGGGGAGTGACTGCCTTTGTTGAAATATTTGTATCATCTATAGACACAGGTGAGGATCCTGGAAGACTAGAGGTTGGCGAACATGCTGCCACAATTTCAGGAAGGGGGAAAGGAAAATCCAAGGAATTATAGACCGATGACCCTCACATCGGTGATGGACATGCTGTTGATGGGAAAAATGAGCGATAGAATTTACATGTGTTTGGAAAGGCAAGGTCTGATTAGGGACAGTTAACATGCCCTTGTGCGTGGGAAATTGTGACTCACTAACTCGATTCACTTTTTTACAAAGAAGTAACGAAGAGGATTATTGAAGTGTGAGCAGTGGATGTGTTCTGTGTGGCCTTCACTAAGTTATTCATCAAGTTTCCTCGTGGTGGACTAGTTAGCAAGATTAGATCGCTTGGAATACAGGGAGACCAAGCCTTTTGGCAACAGAACAGGCTCAAAGCTAGGATACAGGTATCGTAGGTAGAGTGCTGCATTTCAGAGGACGCCTGTGAGCAGTGGTGTGCGAGAAGGATCAGCACTGGGTCCACTGTTTTTCCTTATTTATGTAAGTGATTTGGATGTGAGCGTCGGTGTTATGGTTAGTAGTTTGGCAGATAACACCAAAATTGGAGGTGTTATGGTTTGCGAAGAAGGTTACCTCAGAGTACAACTGGGCATTGATTAAATTGGACAATGGTCTGAGGAGTGGTGAATGGAGTTTAATTTATATAAATGTGAGGTGATGGAAATCAGGGGAGGTCTAAGCCCAAAATGTTAATTTCCTGAGGGGTGTTTCCAAACAAGGAGAACTTGTAGAGCAAGTTCAAAGAACCTTTGAATGGGAATGGTGAATATAAAGGACAGAGAAGAAGGATTTTGATGCGTTTGCCTTTGTTGATGAGTGCATTAAGGCCTGGAGTTGGGAGGTAATGTTGTGGCCGTACAGGACTTTAATCAGGCAAGGTCTGGAATACCCTGCGCAATTTAGATCTCCCCGCTTTAATGAGGATGTTGTGAAACTTGAAAGAACTCAGAAATGATTTACGAGGATTGGAGCACATTTGGTGGTTTCACGCAATGAGGAGAGAATTAATAAGCTGCTGCTGTTTTCCCTGGAGCATCGGAGTTTGAGGAGTGACCTTATAGAATATCATTAAATCATAAGGAGCATAGACAAGGCGAATAGCCGAGGTATTCCCGCCCCCGGGAATGGAGGAATCTAAGCTTAGAACATAGAACATAGAACAGTACAGCACAGAACAGGCCCTTCAGCCCACAATGGTGTGCAGACCATTGATCCTCATGTATGCACCCTCAAATTTCCGTGACCATATGCATGTCCAGCAGTCTCTTAAATGACCCCAATGACCTTGCTTCCACAACTGCTGCTGGCAACGCATTCCATGCTCTCACAACTCTCTGCGTAAAGAACCTGCCTCTGACATCCCCTCTATACTTTCCTCCAACCAGCTTAAAACTATGACCCCTCGTGCTAGCCATTTCTGCCCTGGGAAATAGTCTCTGGCTATCAACTCTATCTATGCCTCTCATTATCTTGTATACCTCAATTAGGTCCCCTCTCCTCCTCCTTTTCGCCAATGAAAAAAAGGCAGAGGTTTTAAGTGAGGGGGTAAGATTTAAAAGGGATCAATGGGGCAACCATTTTTTGGGCAGAGAATAGTACATGTATGGAATGAGCTGAAAGAGGAAGTCACGGAAGCTGGTCCAATTACAATATTTAAAAGGCATCTGGATGTGTAAATGAACAGGCAGGCCTTAGAGGGATATATGCTAAGGGCTGACAAATGGGACCAGATTATTTCAGATCATCTATTCAGCCTGGGCGAGCTAGAATGAAGTGTCTGTTTCGTGCTGTGGGACTCAATCTGGCCGTCAATGTCAGTGCTTCTGTCTTTCAATGTCTCAACGTCTTTCTATCCCTTTCCTTGTTTCTCTTTCTCTCTCTCTCACTCTCTCACACACACACACACACACTCATTGTATCCCACCTCTCTCTCTCCCAGCATCTCTCCCCCCGGCTCTTGCTGTCTTTCCCTATACCAACTTCCTGTTGTGTTCTTTACAAATCTTCCGCCATTCTCAAAGATGGTATCCACAGTTATGAACTCTATTCCATCACTTAAATATTCCCTATTAGTAACCGTTGACTTTATAGTTCCTCTGTTTAGAAGCAAATGCAGCAAGTTCCTGACGTCCAACACACTCTGGGCGCATAATTTACATTACACCCCTTTTAAGTCTGCTCTCCCTTATATTTGAATGAGCACCTTGATACTTGAGCCTCCTCTGCACAGATCCTAACAAATAGCTTCAAGTCAGAGACAATGATGTTCGATGTGGAGTCAAGTACCCTCTCCATGGTCCTTCAAAAGTGACTAATAGAAGTGCATTTGTCGGGGTGAGGTACAGAGTACGGCTCAGGCTATATGGTCCCACATCAATATCTCCCAGGTCAGGGGATGAAATGGAGAGTAAAGCTTCCTCTACATTGTTCCCCTTTCAGACATTCCCAGGACACGGACAGCACCATTTTACATGCAGGGGAAATCTGCCTTTACACTGTTGACCCCAACAAGCGCTCCCAAGACAGTAACAGCACGGCGTTGATAAAGAATACAGCCTCATCTAAACGATCCCCATCAAAAACTCCCAGGACATGGACCAAATACGGTGAGAGATTGGGACAGATACAGAGTAAAGCTAAGTCGACATTGTCCCCCAGTCAAGCTCTCTTAAATCTGGCATAACAGAGGGTTACATACAGAGTGCATCTTCCTCTACACTGCTACCCATTGATCAATCTGAGAACAGGGACAGGATGGAGTTAGATACAGAGTAATGCAACCACTTTCTGGGCACCAAAAACATATTCCCAGTACAGGGACAGCAGAGTAAAGGTCTGCCCAGACGGTCGCCATAAAAACACTCCCAGGCGTGGCCATGAATTGGTCAGATACAGTACAAGGCAGATCGTCCCTTTTTCTCTTTAGCCACTCTCAGGACGATGGAATAACAAAAGTGCAATTCTCCGCATTATGTAGGCTGCAAGAAAGGCCACAGTCTGAATTTACGAAATCATGACAAATTCGTTCTCAGCCCGATTGCAGAAATGCCGCTTAGGGCAGATTCCAGACGGTTAGATGGGTTGACAGGTCACATTCTTGAATATTTCCAGTGAGTCCATGTCTTTTGTTGCGTGTGGTTAGTCAATAAAACAAATTTACAAGAGGCTGCTCCGAGGATGTTAATGAAGATGCATGCTTATTGCATGAAAGAAAGCAATTACAGTTTACCTGGGGAGTGAATTAACTTTGAAATTTCTGAGAATAAACATTGAAACAAACATACAACTTATTTCGCAGCAGTCAATGACTGATACTCAAAACCAAGGGGATGCATGCCCACTTCTCACATCGCAACGTTTGGAGCGCATTTTCTGTAGCTCGTTCCCAATTCCTCTCGCTTGTTGTACACAATTTTGTTATCACCTAGATACCACGCACTGGAAGAGATGATGATGTGGATTGATTGATGGATGGATGAGTGAATAGTTAGGCAGCTAGACAGAATCATTGATGGACAGACGGAGAGTAAATTAGACAAATAGATACATGGACATATAGATCAGTAGACAAGTCGATAGATAAATCATTCCATCTATAGATACATAGATAGATAGAATGCTAGATAGATAGACAAATCGACAGATAGATAATTAGATAGACCGACAGATGGTCAATAGAACATCCATGACCTTTCACAACCCTCCAAATCCAATGATCGGCTGGAGGTGTGAGTACCAATCACCCGCTGATCGGCTGAAGTTAACAAAGACCTGACTGCACCACATTCTCTTCCATACGGCCCTCAAGCATGGCCTCAATATAAAATGCTTCTACCTAACAGAATACGAACACCTCTGTAACACTCCACGAGTACGTATGACAAGCCAGTGCCTGACTCGGCCAACAGTGTTCTCTTTCTCGCCAGCAAGCACCGCAGTATTTTGCCGACAGCAGCTCCTGGGGGTACCCACAGCCTGGGGGTGAGCAGGTGCCCAGTGCAGGGGCACAGCCTCCTTACTTTAGCTCACAGACTGATCGGGGATATGGGCACCAGCACCTGGGGGTACCTACAGCCTGGAGGTGAGCAGGTGCCCGATGCAGGGGCACAGTCTCCGTACTTTAGCTCACAGACTGACGGGGGATATGGGCACCAGCACCTGGGGGTACCTACAGCCTGGAGGTGAGCAGGTGCCCGATGCAGGGGCACAGTCTCCGTACTTTAGCTCACAGACTGACGGGGGATATGGGCACCAGCACCTGGGGGTACCTACAGCCTGGAGGTGAGCAGGTGCCCGATGCAGGGGCACAGTCTCCGTACTTTAGCTCACAGACTGACGGGGGACATGGGCACCAGCACCTGGGGGTACCTACAGCCTGGGGGTGAGTAGGTGCCCGATGCAGGGGCACAGCCTCCGTACTTTAGCTCACAGACTGACGGGGGATATGGGCACCAGCACCTGGGGGTACCTACAGCCTGGAGGTGAGCAGGTGCCCAGTGCAGGGGCACAGTCTCCGTACTTTAGCTCACAGGCTGACGGGGGATATGGGCACCAGCACCTGGGGGTACCTACAGCCTGGGGGTGAGTAGGTGCCCGATGCAGGGGCACAGTCTCCGTACTTTGGCTCACAGACTGACGCGGGACATGGGCACCAGCACCTGGGGGTACCTACAGCCTGGGGGTGAGTAGGTGCCCGATGCAGGGGCACAGCCTCCGTACTTTAGCTCACAGACTGACGCGGGACATGGGCACCAGCACCTGGGGGTACCTACAGCCTGGGGGTGAGTAGGTGCCCGATGCAGGGGCACAGCCTCCGTACTTTAGCTCACAGACTGACGGGGGATATGGGCACCAGCACCTGGGGGTACCTACAGCCTGGGGGTGAGTAGGTGCCCGATGCAGGGGCACAGCCTCCGTACTTTAGCTCACAGACTGACGGGGGATATGGGCACCAGCACCTGGGGGTACCTACAGCCTGGGGGTGAGTAGGTGCCCGATGCAGGGGCACAGTCTCCGTACTTTAGCTCACAGACTGACGGGGGATATGGGCACCAGCACCTGGGGGTACCTACAGCCTGGGGGTGAGTAGGTGCCCGATGCAGGGGCACAGCCTCCGTACTTTAGCTCACAGACTGACGGGGGATATGGGCACCAGCACCTGGGGGTACCTACAGCCTGGGGGTGAGTAGGTGCCCGATGCAGGGGCACAGCCTCCGTACTTTAGCTCACAGACTGACGCGGGACATGGGCACCAGCACCTGGGGGTACCTACAGCCTGGGGGTGAGTAGGTGCCCGATGCAGGGGCACAGTCTCCGTACTTTAGCTCACAGACTGACGGGGGACATGGGCACCAGCACCTGGGGGTACCTACAGCCTGGGGGTGAGTAGGTGCCCGATGCAGGGGCACAGTCTCCGTACTTTAGCTCACAGGCTGACGGGGGATATGGGCACCAGCACCTGGGGGTACCTACAGCCTGGGGGTGAGTAGGTGCCCGATGCAGGGGCACAGCCTCCGTACTTTAGCTCACAGACTGACGGGGGACATGGGCACCAGCACCTGGGGGTACCTACAGCCTGGGGGTGAGTAGGTGCCCAGTGCAGGGGCACAGCCTCCGTACTTTAGCTCACAGACTGACGCGGGACATGGGCACCAGCACCTGGGGGTACCTACAGCCTGGGGGTGAGTAGGTGCCCGATGCAGGGGCACAGCCTCCGTACTTTAGCTCACAGACTGACGGGGGATATGGGCACCAGCACCTGGGGGTACCTACAGCCTGGGGGTGAGTAGGTGCCCGATGCAGGGGCACAGCCTCCGTACTTTAGCTCACAGGCTGACGGGGGATATGGGCACCAGCACCTGGGGGTACCTACAGCCTGGGGGTGAGTAGGTGCCCGATGCAGGGGCACAGCCTCCGTACTTTAGCTCACAGGCTGACGGGGGATATGGGCACCAGCACCTGGGGGTACCTACAGCCTGGAGGTGAGTAGGTGCCCGATGCAGGGGCACAGCCTCCGTACTTTAGCTCACAGACTGACGGGGGATATGGGCACCAGCACCTGGGGGTACCTACAGCCTGGAGGTGAGCAGGTGCCCGATGCAGGGGCACAGCCTCCGTACTTTAGCTCACAGACTGACGGGGGATATGGGCACCAGCACCTGGGGGTACCTACAGCCTGGGGGTGAGTAGGTGCCCGATGCAGGGGCACAGCCTCCGTACTTTAGCTCACAGACTGACGGGGGATATGGGCACCAGCACCTGGGGGTACCTACAGCCTGGGGGTGAGTAGGTGCCCAGTGCAGGGGCACAGTCTCCGTACTTTAGCTCACAGACTGACGGGGGATATGGGCACCAGCACCTGGGGGTACCTACAGCCTGGGGGTGAGTAGGTGCCCAGTGCAGGGGCACAGCCTCCGTACTTTAGCTCACAGACTGACGCGGGACATGTCTGTCTGAAGCGTCGCTGTTCGGTTCATGGGGGGGGAGCGGCGCCGCGAGGCGAATGTATTAACCGCGACCCCCCGCTCACTCCACAGGCCCCCGCCCGCCATTTTGACACTGTCCTCCTCTCCGCCCCACAGGCCGTGCAGCCTTCTGTAGCGGAGCAGTTTGGGCTGCATGGGACGTCCCCCCCGCCACACACACCCCCCCCCACCCACACTCACTCACTCACTCACCCCACACACACACCCCCCACACACACACCCCCCACACACCCCCCACACACACACCCCCCACACACACACCCCCCACACACACTCACTCACTCACTCACCCCCCACACACACACCCCCCACACACACTCACTCACTCACTCACCCCCCACACACACACCCCTCACACACACACCCCCCACACACACTCACTCACTCACTCACCCCACACACACACCCACACACACACCCCCCACACACACCCCCCACACACACTCACTCACTCACTCACCCCCCACACACACACCCCCCACACACACACCCCCCACACACACCCCCCCACACACACCCCACACACACACTCACTCACTCACTCACCCCACACACACACACCCCCCACACACACACCCCCCACACACACACTCACTCACTCACTCACCCCACACACACACACCCCCCACACACACACCCCCCCACACACACTCACTCACTCACTCACCCCACACACACACCCCCCACACACACCCCCCCACACTCACCCCACACACACACCCCCCACACACACACCCCCCACACACACCCCCCCACACACACCCCCCCACACACACCCCAACACACACACCCCACACACACGCCCCCCACACCCACACCCCCCACACTCACTCACTCACTCACTCACCCCACACACACACCCCCCACACACACCCCCCCACACACACCCCCCACACACACCCCCCACACACACACCCCCCACACACACCCACCCCCCACACACACACCCACACACACACCCCCCACACACACCCCCCCACACACACCCCACACACACACTCACTCACTCACCCCACACACACCCACCCCCCACACACACACCCACACACACACCCCCCACACACACCCCCCCACACACACCCCACACACACACTCACTCACTCACTCACCCCACACACACCCCCCCACACACACACCCCCCACACACACACCCCCCCACACACACTCACTCACTCACTCACCCCACACACACACCCCCCACACACACCCCCCCACACACACCCCCCACACACACCCCCCACACACACCCCCCACACACACACCCCCCACACACACTCACTCACTCACTCACCCCCCACACACACACCCCCCACACACACACCCCCCACACACACTCACTCACTCACTCACCCCACACACACACCCACACACACACCCCCCACACACACCCCCCACACACCCCCCACACACACTCACTCACTCACTCACCCCACACACACACCCCCCACACACACCCCCACACACACCCCCCACACACACCCCCCCCACACACACCCCCACACACACACACCCCCCACACACACCCCCCCCACACACACCCCCCCCACACACACACCCCCCACACACCCCCCACACACACACCCCCCACACACACCCCCCACACACACACCCCCCACACACCCCCCACACACACACCCCCCCCACACACACACCCCCCACACACACCCCCCACACACACACCCCCCACACACACCCCCCCCCACACACACCCCCCCCACACACCCCCCACACACACACCCCCCACACACACCCCCCACACACACACCCCCCACACACCCCCCACACACACACCCCCCACACACCCCCCACACACACACCCCCCACACACACACCCCCCACACACCCCCCACACACACACCCCCCACACACCCCCCACACACACACCCCCCACACACACTCACTCACTCACTCACCCCCCACACACACACCCCCCACACACCCCCCACACACACACCCCCCACACACACTCACTCACTCACTCACCCCCCACACACACACCCCCCACACACACACCCCCCACACACACACCCCCACACACACACACCCCCCACACACACCCCCCACACACACACCCCCCACACACCCCCCACACACACACCCCCCACACACACCCCCCACACACACCCCCCACACACACACCCCCCACACACACCCCCCACACACACACCCCCCACACACCCCCCACACACACACCCCCCACACACACTCACTCACTCACTCACCCCCCACACACACACCCCCCACACACCCCCCACACACACACACCCCACACACACACCCCCCACACACACCCCCCACACACACACCCCCCACACACACACCCCCCACACACACCCCCCACACACACACCCCCCACACACACACCCCCCACACACCCCCCACACACACACACCCCACACACACACCCCACACACACACCCCCCACACACACCCCCCCCCACACACACCCCACACACACACCCCCCACACACACCCCCCCACACACACACTCACCCCACACACACCCCCCCCCACACACACCCCCCCCACACTCACCCCACACACACACCCCCCACACACCCCCCACACACACACCCCCCACACACACACCCCACACACACACCCCCCACACACACCCCCCCACACACACCCCACACACACACTCACTCACTCACTCACCCCACACACACACACCCCCCACACACACACCCCCCACACACACACTCACTCACTCACTCACCCCACACACACACACCCCCCACACACACACCCCCCCACACACACTCACTCACTCACTCACCCCACACACACACCCCCCACACACACCCCCCCACACTCACCCCACACACACACCCCCCACACACACACCCCCCACACACACCCCCCCACACACACCCCCCCACACACACCCCAACACACACACCCCACACACACGCCCCCCACACCCACACCCCCCACACTCACTCACTCACTCACTCACCCCACACACACACCCCCCACACACACCCCCCCACACACACCCCCCACACACACCCCCCACACACACACCCCCCACACACACCCACCCCCCACACACACACCCACACACACACCCCCCACACACACCCCCCCACACACACCCCACACACACACTCACTCATTCACTCACCCCACACACACCCACCCCCCACACACACACCCACACACACACCCCCCACACACACCCCCCCACACACACCCCACACACACACTCACTCACTCACTCACCCCACACACACCCCCCCACACACACACCCCCCACACACACACCCCCCCACACACACTCACTCACTCACTCACCCCACACACACACCCCCCACACACACCCCCCCACACACACCCCCCACACACACCCCCCACACACACCCCCCACACACACACCCCCCACACACACTCACTCACTCACTCACCCCACACACACACCCCCCACACACACCCCCCCACACACACCCCCCACACACACCCCCCACACACACCCCCCACACACACACCCCCCACACACACTCACTCACTCACTCACCCCACACACACACCCCCCACACACCCCCCCACACACACCCCCCACACACACCCCCCACACACACCCCCCACACACACACCCCCCACACACACTCACTCACTCACTCACCCCACACACACACCCCCCACACACCCCCCCACACACACCCCCCACACACACACCCCCCACACACCCCCCCACACACACCCCCCACACACCCCCCACACACACCCCACACACACAGTCAGGATCTTTCGGAAGCAGCGGATGTGCGGAACGTTCCAGTCCAGCAGCAAGAGTGAGGCACAGGGCAGAAACACGGGCAGGAGGCAGCGCGGGGTCAGACACTGGGTAAAGCTCCCTCTACACCGACCCCCAATCAAACACTCCCAGGGACAGGGCGTTAGACACAGGGTAAAGCTCCCTCTACACTGTCTCGCCATAAAACACTCCCAGGGACAGGGGGTTAGATACAGGGTAAAGCTCCCTCTACACTGTCCCCCATCAAACACTCCCAGGGACAGGGGGTTAGATACAGGGTAAAGCTCCCTCTACACTGTCCCCCATCAAACACTCCCAGGGACAGGGGGTTAGACACAAGGTAAAGCTCCCTCTACACCGTTCCCCATCAAACACTCCCAGGGACAGGGGGTTAGATACAAGGTAAAGCTCCCTCTACACCTTCCCCCATCAAACACTCCAGGGACAGGGGGTTAGATACGGGGTAAAGCTCCCTCTACACTGTCCCCCATCAAACACTCCCAGGGACAGGGCGTTAGACACAGGGTAAAGCTCCCTCTACACTGTCTCGCCATAAAACACTCCCAGGGACAGGGGGTTAGATACAGGGTAAAGCTCTCTCTACACTGTCCCCCATCAAACACTCCCAGGGACAGGGGGTTAGATACAGGGTAAAGCTCTCTCTACACTGTCCCCCATCAAACACTCCCAGGGACAGGGAGTTAGATACAGGGTAAAGCTCCCTCTACACTGTGCCCCCCATCAAACACTCCCAGGACAAGGGGTTAGATACAGGGTAAAGCTCCCTCTACAACTTCCCCCATCAAACACTCCAGGGACAGGGGGTTAGATACGGGGTAAAGCTTCCTCTACACTGTCCCCCATCAAACACTCCCAGGGACAGGGGGTTAGATACAGGGTAAAGCTCCCTCTACACTGTTCCCCCCATCAAACACTCCCAGGGACAGGGGGTTAGATACAGGGTAAAGCTCCCTCTACACTGTCCCCCATCAAACACTCCAGGGACAGGGGGTTAGATACAGGGTAAAGCTCCCTCTACACTGTCCCCCATCAAACACTCCCAGCGACAGGGGGTTAGACACAGGGTAAAGCTCCCTCTACACTGTCCCCCATCAAACACTCCCAGGGACAGGGGGTTCGATGCAGTGTAAAGCTCCCTCTACACCGTTCCCCATCAAACACTCCCAGGACAAGGGGTTAGATACAGGGTAAAGCTCCCTCTACACTGTCCCCCATCAAACACTCCCAGGGACAGGGGGTTAGACACAGGGTAAAGCTCCCTCTACACCTTCCCCCATCAAACACTCCCAGGGACAGGGGGTTAGATACAGGGTAAAGCTTCCTCTACACTGTCCCCACCATCAAACACTCCCAGGGACAGGGGGTTAGATATAGGGTAAAGCTTCCTCTACACTGTCCACCATCAAACACTCCCAGGGACAGGGGGTTAGATACAGGGTAAAGCTCCCTCTACACTGTCCCCCATCAAACACTCCCAGGGACAGGCGGTTAGATACAGGGTAAAGCTCCCTCTACACCGTCCCCCCCCATTCAAACACTCCCAGGGACAGGGGGTTAGATACAGGGTAAAGCTCTCTCTACACCGTCCCCCATCAAACACTCCCAGGGACAGGGGGTTAGATACAGGGTAAAGCTCTCTCTACACCGTCCCCCATCAACACTCCCAGGGACAGGGGGTTAGATACACGGTAAAGCTCCCTCTACACCGTCCCCCCCCACCATCAAACACTCCCAGCGACAGGGGGTTAGATACAGGGTAAAGCTCCCTCTACACCGTCCCCCATCAAACACTCCAGGGACAGGGGGTTAGACACAGGGTAAAGCTCCCTCTACACTGTCGCCCCAGCAAACACTCCCGGGCACAGGGGGTTAGATACAGGGTAAAGCTCCCTCTACACCGTTCCACATCAAACACTCCCAGGACAAGGGGTTAGACACAGGGTAAAGCTCCCTCTACACTGTCCCCCATCAAACACTCCCAGGACAAGGGGATAGATACAGGGTAAAGCTCCCTCTACACTGTCCCCCATCAAACACTCCCAGGGACAGGGGGTTAGATACAGGGTAAAGCTCCCTCTACACTGTCCCCACCATCAAACACTCCCAGGGACAGGGGGTTAGATACAGGGTAAAGCTCCCTCTACACTGTCCCCCATCAAACACTCCCAGGGACAGGGGGTTAGATACAGGGTAAAGCTCCCTCTACACTGTCCCCCATCAAACACTCCCAGGGACAGGGGGTTAGATACAGGGTAAAGCTCCCTCTACACTGTCCCCCATCAAACACTCCCCGGGACAGGGGGTTAGATACAGGGTAAAGCTCCCTCTACACTGTCCCCCATCAAACACTCCCAGCGACAGGGGGTTAGATACAGGGTAAAGCTCCCTCTACACCGTTCCCCATCAAACACTCCCAGGGACAGGGGGTTAGATACAGGGTAAAGCTCCCTCTACACCGTTCCCCATCAAACACTCCCAGCGACAGGGGGTTAGATACAGGGTAAAGCTCCCTCTACACCGTCCCCCATCAAACACTCCCAGGGACAGGCGGTTAGATACAGGGTAAAGCTTCCTCTACACTGTCGCCCCATCAAACACTCCCAGGGACAAGGGGGTTAGATACAGGGTAAAGCTCCCTCTACACTGTCCCCCCATCAAACACACCCTGCGACAGGGGGTTTGATACAGGGTAAAGCTCCCTCTACACCTTCCCCCATCAAACACTCCCAGGGACAGGGGGTTAGATACAGGGTAAAGCTCCCTCTACACCGTTCCACATCAAACACTCCCAGGACAAGGGGTTAGACACAGGGTAAAGCTCCCTCTACACTGTCCCCCATCAAACACTCCCAGGACAAGGGGTTAGATACAGGGTAAAGCTCCCTCTACACTGTCCCCCATCAAACACTCCCAGGGACAGGGGATTAGACACAGGGTAAAGCTTCCTCTACACTGTCCACCCCATCAAACACTCCCAGGGACAGGGGGTTAGATTCAGGGTAAAGCTCCCTCTACACTGTCCCCCATCAAACACTCCCTGGGACAGGGGGTTAGATACAGGGTAAAGCTCCCTCTACACCTTCCCCCATCAAACACTCCCAGGGACAGGGGGTTAGATACAGGGTAAAGCATCCTCTACACTGTCCCCCATCAAACACTCCAGGGACAGGGGGTTAGATACAGGGTAAAGCTCCCTCTACACTGTCCCCCCCATCAAACACTCCCAGGGACAGGCGGTTAGATACAGGGTAAAGCTTCCTCTACACTGTCCCCCATCAAACACTCCAAGGGACAGGGGGTTAGATACAGGGTAAAGCTCCCTCTACACTGTCGCCCCATCAAACACTCCCTGGGACAGGGGGTTAGATACAGGGTAAAGCTCCCTCTACACTGTCCCCCCCATCAAACACTCCCAGGGACAGGGGGTTAGATACAGGGTAAAGCTCCCTCTACACCGTCCCCCATCAAACAATCCAGGGACAGGGGGTAAGATACAGGGTAAAGCTCCCTCTACACTGTCCCCCATCAAACACTCCCAGGGACAGGGGGTTAGATACAGGGTAAAGCTCCCTCTACACTGTCCCCCATCAAACACTCCCAGGGACAGGGGATTAGATACAAGGTAAAGCTTCCTCTACACTGTCCCCCATCAAACACTCCCAGGGACAGGGGGTTAGATACGGGGTAAAGCTCCCTCTACACTGTCGCCCCAACAAACACTCCCAGGCACAGGGGATTAGATACAGGGTAAAGCTCCCTCTACACCGTTCCCCATCAAACACTCCCAGGGACAAGGGGTTAGATACAGGGTAAAGCTCCCTCTACACTGTCCACCATCAAACACTCCCAGGGACAGGGGGTTAGACACAGGGTAAAGCTCCCTCTACACTGTCCCCCATCAAACACTCCCAGGGACAGGGGGTTAGATACAGGGTAAAGCTCCCTCTACACCGTTCACCATCAAACACTCCCAGGACAAGGGGTTAGACACAGGGTAAAGCTCCCTCTACACTGTCCCCCATCAAACACTCCCAGGGACAGGCGGTTAGATACAGGGTAAAGCTCCCTCTACACTGTCCCCCCCATCAAACACTCCCAGCGACAGGGGGTTAGATACAGGGTAAAGCTCCCTCTACACTGTCCCCCACATCAAACACTCCCACGGACAGGGGATTAGATACAGGGTAAAGCTCCCTCTACACCGTTCCACATCAAACACTCCCAGGACAAGGGGTTAGACACAGGGTAAAGCTCCCTCTACACTGTCCCCCATCAAACACTCCCAGGACAAGGGGATAGATACAGGGTAAAGTTCCCTCTACACTGTCCCCACCATCAAACACTCCCAGGGACAGGGGGTTAGATAGAAGGTAAAGCTCCCTCTACACTGTCCCCCATCAAACACTCCCAGGGACAGGGGGTTAGATACAGGGTAAAGCTCCCTCTACACCGTCCCCCATCAAACACTCCAGGGACAGGGGGTTAGATACAGGGTAAAGCTCCCTCTACACTGTCGCCCCATCAAACACTCCCAGCGACAGGGGGTTAGATACAGGGTAAAGCTCCCTCTACACTGTCCCCCATCAAACACTCCCAGCGACAGGGGGTTAGATACAGGGTAAAGCTCCCTCTACACTGTCCCCCATCAAACACTCCCAGGGACAGGGGGTTAGATACAGGGTAAAGCTCCCTCTACACCGTCCCCCCCCCATCAACACTCCCAGGGACAGGGGGTTAGATACAGGGTAAAGCTCCCTCTACACTGTCCCCCATCAAACACTCCAGGGACAGGGGGTTAGACACAGGGTAAAGCTCCCTCTACACTGTCGCCCCAACAAACACTCCCAGGCACAGGGGGTTAGATACAGGGTAAAGCTCCCTCTACACTGTCGCCCCATCAAACACTCCCAGGGACAGGGGGTTAGATACAGGGTAAAGCTCCCTCTACACTGTCGCCCCATCAAACACTCCCAGGGACAGGGGGTTAGATACAAGGTAAAGCTCCCTCTACACTGTCGCCCCATCAAACACTCCCAGGGACAGGGGGTTAGATACAGGGTAAAGCTCCCTCTACACTGTCGCCCCATCAAACACTCCCAGGGACAGGGGGTTAGATACAGGGTAAAGCTCCCTCTACACCGTTCCCCATCAAACACTCCCAGGACAAGGGGTTATATACAGGGTAAAGCTCCCTCTACACTGTCCCCCATCAAACACTCCCAGGGACAGGCGGTTAGATACAGGGTAAAGCTCCCTCTACACTGTCCCCCCCATCAAACACTCCCAGCGACAGGGGGTTAGATACAGGGTAAAGCTCCCTCTACACCGTTCCACATCAAACACTCCCAGGACAAGGGGTTAGACACAGGGTAAAGCTCCCTCTACACTGTCCCCCATCAAACACTCCCAGGACAAGGGGATAGATACAGGGTAAAGCTCCCTCTACACCGTCCCCCATCAACCACTCCAGGGACAGGGGGTTAGATACAGGGTAAAGCTCCCTCTACACTGTCGCCCCATCAAACACTCCAAGGGACAGGGGGTTAGATACAGGGTAAAGCTCCCAATACACTGTCCCCCATCAAACACTCCCAGGGACAGGGGGTTAGATACAGGGTAAAGCTCCCTCTACACTGTCCCCCATCAAACACTCCCAGCGACAGGGGGTTAGATACAGGGTAAAGCTCCCTCTACACTGTCCCCCATCAAACACTCCCAGGGACAGGGGTTTAGATACAGGGTAAAGCTCCCTCTACACCGTCCCCCCCCCCATCAACACTCCCAGGGACAGGGGGTTAGATACAGGGTAAAGCTCCCTCTACACCGTCCCCCATCAAACACTCCAGGGACAGGGGGTTAGACACAGGGTAAAGCTTCCTCTACACTGTCGCCCCAACAAACACTCCCAGGCACAGGGGGTTAGATACAGGGTAAAGCTCCCTCTACACTGTCCCCCCATCAAACATTCCCAGGGACAGGGGGTTAGATACAGGGTAAAGCTCCCTCTACACTGTCGCCCCATCAAACACTCCCAGGGACAGGGGGTTAGATACAGGGTAAAGCTCCCTCTACACTGTCGCCCCATCAAACACTCCCAGGGACAGGGGGTTAGATACAGGGGAAAGCTCCCTCTACACTGTCGCCCCATCAAACACTCCCAGGGACAGGGGGTTAGATACAGGGTAAAGCTCCCTCTACACCGTCCCCCCCCCCGTCAAACACTCCCAGGGACAGGCGGTTAGATACAGGGTAAAGCTCCCTCTACACTGTCCCCCATCAAACACTCCCAGGGACAGGCGGTTAGATACAGGGTAAAGCTCCCTCTACACTGTCCCCCATCAAACACTCCCAGGGACAGGGGGTTAGATACAGGGTAAAGCTCCCTCTACACTGTCCCCACCATCAAACACTCCCAGGGACAGGGGGTTAGATAAAGGGTAAAGCTCCCTCTACACTGTCCCCCATCAAACACTCCCACGGACAGGGGATTAGATACAGGGTAAAGCTCCCTCTACACCGTTCCACATCAAACACTCCCAGGACAAGGGGTTAGACACAGGGTAAAGCTCCCTCTACACTGTCCCCCATCAAACACTCCCAGGACAAGGGGATAGGTACAGGGTAAAGCTCCCTCTACACTGTCCCCCATCAAACACTCCCAGGGACAGGGGGTTAGATACAGGGTAAAGCTCCCTCTACACTGTCTCCACCATCAAACACTCCCAGGGACAGGGGGTTAGATACAGGGTAAAGCTCCCTCTACACTGTCCCCCATCAAACACTCCCAGGGACAGGGGGTTAGACACAGGGTAAAGCTTCCTCTACACTGTCCACCCCATCAAACACTCCCAGGGACAGGGGGTTAGATACAGGGTAAAGCTCCCTCTACACTGTCCCCCCATCAAACACACCCTGCGACAGGGGGTTTGATACAGGGTAAAGCTCCCTCTACACCTTCCCCCATCAAACACTCCCAGGGACAGGGGGTTAGATACAGGGTAAAGCTCCCACTACACTGTCCCCCATCAAACACTCCAGGGACAGGGGGTTAGATACAGGGTAAAGCTCCCTCTACACTGTCCCCCATCAAACACTCCAGGGACAGGGGGTTAGATACAGGGTAAAGCTCCCTCTACACTGTCCCCCATCAAACACTCCAGGGACAGGGGGTTAGATACAGGGTAAAGCTCCCTCTACACTGTCCCCCATCAAACACTCCCAGGGACAGGGGGTTAGATACAGGGTAAAGCTTCCTCTACACTGTCGCCCCATCAAACACTCCCAGGGACAGGGGGTTGGACACAGGGTAAAGCTCCCTCTACACTGTCCCCCATCAAACACTCCCAGGGACAGGGGGTTAGATACAGGGTAAAGCTCCCTCTACACTGTCGCCCCATCAAACACTCCCTGGGACAGGGGGTTAGATACAGGGTAAAGCTCCCTCTACACTGTCCCCCCCATCAAACACTCCCAGGGACAGGGGGTTAGATACAGGGTAAAGCTCCCTCTACACCGTCCCCCATCAAACACTCCAGGGACAGGGGGTTAGATACAGGGTAAAGCTCCCTCTACACTGTCCCCCATCAAACACTCCCAGCGACAGGGGGTTAGACACAGGGTAAAGCTCCCTCTACACTGTCCCCCATCAAACACTCCCAGGGACAGGGGGTTCGATGCAGTGTAAAGCTCCCTCTACACCGTTCCCCATCAAACACTCCCAGGACAAGGGGTTAGATACAGGGTAAAGCTCCCTCTACACTGTCCCCCATCAAACACTCCCAGGGACAGGGGGTTAGACACAGGGTAAAGCTCCCTCTACACCTTCCCCCATCAAACACTCCCAGGGACAGGGGGTTAGATACAGGGTAAAGCTCCCTCTACACTGTCCCCACCATCAAACACTCCCAGGGACAGGGGGTTAGATGTAGGGTAAAGCTTCCTCTACACTGTCCACCATCAAACACTCCCAGGGACAGGGGGTTAGATACAGGGTAAAGCTCCCTCTACACTGTCCCCCATCAAACACTCCCAGGGACAGGCGGTTAGATACAGGGTAAAGCTCCCTCTACACCGTCCCCCCCCATCAAACACTCCCAGGGACAGGCGGTTAGATACAGGGTAAAGCTCCCTCTACACTGTCCCCCCCATCAAACACTCCCAGGGACAGGGGGTTAGATACAGGGTAAAGCTCTCTCTACACCGTCCCCCATCAACACTCCCAGGGACAGGGGGTTAGATACACGGTAAAGCTCCCTCTACACCGTCCTCCCCCCCCCATCAAACACTCCCAGCGACAGGGGGTTAGATACAGGGTAAAGCTCCCTCTACACCGTCCCCCATCAAACACTCCAGGGACAGGGGGTTAGACACAGGGTAAAGCTCCCTCTACACTGTCGCCCCAGCAAACTCTCCCGGGCACAGGGGGTTAGATACAGGGTAAAGCTCCCTCTACACCGTTCCACATCAAACACTCCCAGGACAAGGGGTTAGACACAGGGTAAAGCTCCCTCTACACTGTCCCCCATCAAACACTCCCAGGACAAGGGGATAGATACAGGGTAAAGCTCCCTCTACACTGTCTCCCATCAAACACTCCCAGGGACAGGGGGTTAGATACAGGGTAAAGCTCCCTCTACACTGTCCCCACCATCAAACACTCCCAGGGACAGGGGGTTAGACACAGGGTAAAGCTCCCTCTACACTGTCCCCCATCAAACACTCCCAGGGACAGGCGGTTAGATACAGGGTAAAGCTCCCTCTACACTGTCCCCCCCATCAAACACTCCCAGCGACAGGGGGTTAGATACAGGGTAAAGCTCCCTCTACACTGTCCCCCACATCAAACACTCCCACGGACAGGGGATTAGATACAGGGTAAAGCTCCCTCTACACCGTTCCACATCAAACACTCCCAGGACAAGGGGTTAGACACAGGGTAAAGCTCCCTCTACACCGTTCCACATCAAACACTCCCAGGACAAGGGGTTAGACACAGGGTAAAGTTCCCTCTACACTGTCCCCACCATCAAACACTCCCAGGGACAGGGGGTTAGATAGAAGGTAAAGCTCCCTCTACACTGTCCCCCATCAAACACTCCCAGGGACAGGGGGTTAGATACAGGGTAAAGCTCCCTCTACACCGTCCCCCATCAAACACTCCAGGGACAGGGGGTTAGATACAGGGTAAAGCTCCCTCTACACTGTCGCCCCATCAAACACTCCCAGGGACAGGGGGTTAGATACAGGGTAAAGCTCCCTCTACACTGTCCCCCATCAAACACTCCCAGCGACAGGGGGTTAGATACAGGGTAAAGCTCCCTCTACACTGTCCCCCATCAAACACTCCCAGGGACAGGGGGTTAGATACAGGGTAAAGCTCCCTCTACACCGTCCCCCCCCCATCAACACTCCCAGGGACAGGGGGTTAGATACAGGGTAAAGCTCCCTCTACACTGTCCCCCATCAAACACTCCAGGGACAGGGGGTTAGACACAGGGTAAAGCTCCCTCTACACTGTCGCCCCAACAAACACTCCCAGGCACAGGGGGTTAGATACAGTGTAAAGCTCCCTCTACACTGTCGCCCCATCAAACACTCCCAGGGACAGGGGGTTAGATACAGGGTAAAGCTCCCTCTACACTGTCGCCCCATCAAACACTCCCAGGGACAGGGGGTTAGATACAAGGTAAAGCTCCCTCTACACTGTCGCCCCATCAAACACTCCCAGGGACAGGGGGTTAGATACAGGGTAAAGCTCCCTCTACACTGTCGCCCCATCAAACACTCCCAGGGACAGGGGGTTAGATACAGGGTAAAGCTCCCTCTACACCGTTCCCCATCAAACACTCCCAGGACAAGGGGTTATATACAGGGTAAAGCTCCCTCTACACTGTCCCCCATCAAACACTCCCAGGGACAGGCGGTTAGATACAGGGTAAAGCTCCCTCTACACTGTCCCCCCCATCAAACACTCCCAGCGACAGGGGGTTAGATACAGGGTAAAGCTCCCTCTACACCGTTCCACATCAAACACTCCCAGGACAAGGGGTTAGACACAGGGTAAAGCTCCCTCTACACTGTCCCCCATCAAACACTCCCAGGACAAGGGGATAGATACAGGGTAAAGCTCCCTCTACACTGTCCCCACCATCAAACACTCCCAGGGACAGGGGGTTAGATACAGGGTAAAGCTCCCTCTACACCGTCCCCCATCAAACACTCCAGGGACAGGGGGTTAGATACAGGGTAAAGCTCCCTCTACACTGTCCCCCATCAAACACTCCCAGGGACAGGGGGTTAGATACAGGGTAAAGCTCCCTCTACACTGTCCCCCATCAAACACTCCCAGCGACAGGGGGTTAGATACAGGGTAAAGCTCCCTCTACACTGTCCCCCATCAAACACTCCCAGGGACAGGGGGTTAGATACAGGGTAAAGCTCCCTCTACACCGTCCCCCCCACCATCAACACTCCCAGGGACAGGGGGTTAGATACAGGGTAAAGCTCCCTCTACACCGTCCCCCATCAAACACTCCAGGGACAGGGGGTTAGACACAGGGTAAAGCTCCCTCTACACTGTCGCCCCAACAAACACTCCCAGGCACAGGGGGTTAGATACAGGGTAAAGCTCCCTCTACACTGTCGCCCCATCAAACACTCCCAGGGACAGGGGGTTAGATACAGGGTAAAGCTCCCTCTACACTGTCGCCCCATCAAACATTCCCAGGGACAGGGGGTTAGATACAGGGTAAAGCTCCCTCTACACTGTCGCCCCATCAAACACTCCCAGGGACAGGGGGTTAGATACAGGGGAAAGCTCCCTCTACACTGTCGCCCCATCAAACACTCCCAGGGACAGGGGGTTAGATACAGGGTAAAGCTCCCTCTACACCGTCCCCCCCCCCGTCAAACACTCCCAGGGACAGGCGGTTAGATACAGGGTAAAGCTCCCTCTACACTGTCCCCCATCAAACACTCCCAGGGACAGGCGGTTAGATACAGGGTAAAGCTTCCTCTACACTGTCCCCCATCAAACACTCCCAGGGACAGGGGGTTAGATACAGGGTAAAGCTCCCTCTACACTGTCCCCACCATCAAACACTCCCAGGGACAGGGGGTTAGATAAAGGGTAAAGCTCCCTCTACACTGTCCCCCATCAAACACTCCCACGGACAGGGGATTAGATACAGGGTAAAGCTCCCTCTACACCGTTCCACATCAAACACTCCCAGGACAAGGGGTTAGACACAGGGTAAAGCTCCCTCTACACTGTCCCCCATCAAACACTCCCAGGACAAGGGGATAGGTACAGGGTAAAGCTCCCTCTACACTGTCCCCCATCAAACACTCCCAGGGACAGGGGGTTAGATACAGGGTAAAGCTCCCTCTACACTGTCTCCACCATCAAACACTCCCAGGGACAGGGGGTTAGATACAGGGTAAAGCTCCCTCTACACTGTCCCCCATCAAACACTCCCAGGGACAGGGGGTTAGACACAGGGTAAAGCTCCCTCTACACTGTCCACCCCATCAAACACTCCCAGGGACAGGGGGTTAGATACAGGGTAAAGCTCCCTCTACACTGTCCCCCCATCAAACACACCCTGCGACAGGGGGTTTGATACAGGGTAAAGCTCCCTCTACACCTTCCCCCATCAAACACTCCCAGGGACAGGGGGTTAGATACAGGGTAAAGCTCCCACTACACTGTCCCCCATCAAACACTCCAGGGACAGGGGGTTAGATACAGGGTAAAGCTCCCTCTACACTGTCCCCCATCAAACACTCCAGGGACAGGGGGTTAGATACAGGGTAAAGCTCCCTCTACACTGTCCCCCATCAAACACTCCAGGGACAGGGGGTTAGATACAGGGTAAAGCTCCCTCTACACTGTCCCCCATCAAACACTCCCAGGGACAGGGGGTTAGATACAGGGTAAAGCTTCCTCTACACTGTCGCCCCATCAAACACTCCCAGGGACAGGGGGTTGGACACAGGGTAAAGCTCCCTCTACACTGTCCCCCATCAAACACTCCAAGGGACAGGGGGTTAGATACAGGGTAAAGCTCCCTCTACACTGTCGCCCCATCAAACACTCCCTGGGACAGGGGGTTAGATACAGGGTAAAGCTCCCTCTACACTGTCCCCCCCATCAAACACTCCCAGGGACAGGGGGTTAGATACAGGGTAAAGCTCCCTCTACACCGTCCCCCATCAAACACTCCAGGGACAGGGGGTTAGATACAGGGTAAAGCTCCCTCTACACTGTCCCCCATCAAACACTCCCAGCGACAGGGGGTTAGACACAGGGTAAAGCTCCCTCTACACTGTCCCCCATCAAACACTCCCAGGGACAGGGGGTTCGATGCAGTGTAAAGCTCCCTCTACACCGTTCCCCATCAAACACTCCCAGGACAAGGGGTTAGATACAGGGTAAAGCTCCCTCTACACTGTCCCCCATCAAACACTCCCAGGGACAGGGGGTTCGATGCAGTGTAAAGCTCCCTCTACACCGTTCCCCATCAAACACTCCCAGGACAAGGGGTTAGATACAGGGTAAAGCTCCCTCTACACTGTTCCCCATCAAACACTCCCAGGACAAGGGGTTAGATACAGGGTAAAGCTCCCTCTACACCTTCCCCCATCAAACACTCCCAGGGACAGGGGGTTAGATACAGGGTAAAGCTTCCTCTACACTGTCCCCACCATCAAACACTCCCAGGGACAGGGGGTTAGATATAGGGTAAAGCTTCCTCTACACTGTCCACCATCAAACACTCCCAGGGACAGGGGGTTAGATACAGGGTAAAGCTCCCTCTACACTGTCCCCCATCAAACACTCCCAGGGACAGGCGGTTAGATACAGGGTAAAGCTCCCTCTACACCGTCCCCCCCCATCAAACACTCCCAGGGACAGGCGGTTAGATACAGGGTAAAGCTCTCTCTACACCGTCCCCCATCAAACACTCCCAGGGACAGGGGGTTAGATACAGGGTAAAGCTCCCTCTACACTGTCGCCCCATCAAACACTCCCAGGGACAGGGGGTTAGATACAGGGTAAAGCTCCCTCTACACTGTCGCCCCATCAAACATTCCCAGGGACAGGGGGTTAGATACAGGGTAAAGCTCCCTCTACACTGTCGCCCCATCAAACACTCCCAGGGACAGGGGGTTAGATACAGGGGAAAGCTCCCTCTACACTGTCGCCCCATCAAACACTCCCAGGGACAGGGGGTTAGATACAGGGTAAAGCTCCCTCTACACCGTCCCCCCCCCCGTCAAACACTCCCAGGGACAGGCGGTTAGATACAGGGTAAAGCTCCCTCTACACTGTCCCCCATCAAACACTCCCAGGGACAGGCGGTTAGATACAGGGTAAAGCTTCCTCTACACTGTCCCCCATCAAACACTCCCAGGGACAGGGGGTTAGATACAGGGTAAAGCTCCCTCTACACTGTCCCCACCATCAAACACTCCCAGGGACAGGGGGTTAGATAAAGGGTAAAGCTCCCTCTACACTGTCCCCCATCAAACACTCCCACGGACAGGGGATTAGATACAGGGTAAAGCTCCCTCTACACCGTTCCACATCAAACACTCCCAGGACAAGGGGTTAGACACAGGGTAAAGCTTCCTCTACACTGTCCACCCCATCAAACACTCCCAGGGACAGGGGGTTAGATACAGGGTAAAGCTCCCTCTACACTGTCCCCCCATCAAACACACCCTGCGACAGGGGGTTTGATACAGGGTAAAGCTCCCTCTACACCTTCCCCCATCAAACACTCCCAGGGACAGGGGGTTAGATACAGGGTAAAGCTTCCACTACACTGTCCCCCATCAAACACTCCAGGGACAGGGGGTTAGATACAGGGAAAAGCTCCCTCTACACTGTCCCCCATCAAACACTCCAGGGACAGGGGGTTAGATACAGGGTAAAGCTCCCTCTACACTGTCCCCCATCAAACACTCCAGGGACAGGGGGTTAGATACAGGGTAAAGCTCCCTCTACACTGTCCCCCATCAAACACTCCCAGGGACAGGGGGTTAGATACAGGGTAAAGCTTCCTCTACACTGTCGCCCCATCAAACACTCCCAGGGACAGGGGGTTGGACACAGGGTAAAGCTCCCTCTACACTGTCCCCCATCAAACACTCCCAGGGACAGGGGGTTAGATACAGGGTAAAGCTCCCTCTACACTGTCGCCCCATCAAACACTCCCTGGGACAGGGGGTTAGATACAGGGTAAAGCTCCCTCTACACTGTCCCCCCCATCAAACACTCCCAGGGACAGGGGGTTAGATACAGGGTAAAGCTCCCTCTACACCGTCCCCCATCAAACACTCCAGGGACAGGGGGTTAGATACAGGGTAAAGCTGCCTCTACACTGTCCCCCATCAAACACTCCCAGGGACAGGGGGTTAGATACAGGGTAAAGCTCCCTCTACACTGTCCCCCATCAAACACTCCCAGGGACAGGGGGTTCGATGCAGTGTAAAGCTCCCTCTACACCGTTCCCCATCAAACACTCCCTGGACAAGGGGTTAGATACAGGGTAAAGCTCCCTCTACACTGTCCCCCATCAAACACTCCCAGGGACAGGGGGTTAGACACAGGTTAAAGCTCCCTCTACACCTTCCCCCATCAAACACTCCCAGGGACAGGGGGTTAGATACAGGGTAAAGCTTCCTCTACACTGTCCCCCATCAAACACTCCCAGGGACAGGGGGTTAGATACAGGGTAAAGCTCCCTCTACACTGTCCCCCATCAAACACTCCCAGGGACAGGGGGTTAGATACAGGGTAAAGCTCCCTCTACACCGTCCCCCCCATCAAACACTCCCAGGGACAGGGGGTTAGATACAGGGTAAAGCTCCCTCTACACTGTCCCCCATCAAACACTCCCAGGGACAGGGGATTAGACACAGGGTAAAGCTTCCTCTACACTGTCCACCCCATCAAACACTCCCAGGGACAGGGGGTTAGATACAGGGTAAAGCTCCCTCTACACTGTCCCCCATCAAACACTCCCTGGGACAGGGGGTTAGATACAGGGTAAAGCTCCCTCTACACTGTCGCCCCATCAAACACTCCCAGGGACAGGGGGTTGGACACAGGGTAAAGCTCCCTCTACACTGTCCCCCATCAAACACTCCAAGGGACAGGGGGTTAGATACAGGGTAAAGCTCCCTCTACACTGTCGCCCCATCAAACACTCCCTGGGACAGGGGGTTAGATACAGGGTAAAGCTCCCTCTACACTGTCCCCCCCATCAAACACTCCCAGGGACAGGGGGTTAGATACAGGGTAAAGCTCCCTCTACACCGTCCCCCATCAAACACTCCAGGGACAGGGGGTTAGATACAGGGTAAAGCTCCCTCTACACTGTCCCCCATCAAACACTCCCAGCGACAGGGGGTTAGACACAGGGTAAAGCTCCCTCTACACTGTCCCCCATCAAACACTCCCAGGGACAGGGGGTTCGATGCAGTGTAAAGCTCCCTCTACACCGTTCCCCATCAAACACTCCCAGGACAAGGGGTTAGATACAGGGTAAAGCTCCCTCTACACTGTCCCCCATCAAACACTCCCAGGGACAGGGGGTTAGACACAGGTTAAAGCTCCCTCTACACCTTCCCCCATCAAACACTCCCAGGGACAGGGGGTTAGATACAGGGTAAAGCTTCCTCTACACTGTCCCCACCATCAAACACTCCCAGGGACAGGGGGTTAGATATAGGGTAAAGCTTCCTCTACACTGTCCACCATCAAACACTCCCAGGGACAGGGGGTTAGATACAGGGTAAAGCTCCCTCTACACTGTCCCCCATCAAACACTCCCAGGGTCAGGCGGTTAGATACAGGGTAAAGCTCCCTCTACACCGTCCCCCCCCATCAAACACTCCCAGGGACAGGCGGTTAGATACAGGGTAAAGCTCTCTCTACACCGTCCCCCATCAAACACTCCCAGGGACAGGGGGTTAGATACAGGGTAAAGCTCCCTCTACACTGTCGCCCCATCAAACACTCCCAGGGACAGGGGGTTAGATACAGGGTAAAGCTCCCTCTACACTGTCGCCCCATCAAACATTCCCAGGGACAGGGGGTTAGATACAGGGTAAAGCTCCCTCTACACTGTCGCCCCATCAAACACTCCCAGGGACAGGGGGTTAGATACAGGGGAAAGCTCCCTCTACACTGTCGCCCCATCAAACACTCCCAGGGACAGGGGGTTAGATACAGGGTAAAGCTCCCTCTACACCGTCCCCCCCCCCGTCAAACACTCCCAGGGACAGGCGGTTAGATACAGGGTAAAGCTCCCTCTACACTGTCCCCCATCAAACACTCCCAGGGACAGGCGGTTAGATACAGGGTAAAGCTTCCTCTACACTGTCCCCCATCAAACACTCCCAGGGACAGGGGGTTAGATACAGGGTAAAGCTCCCTCTACACTGTCCCCACCATCAAACACTCCCAGGGACAGGGGGTTAGATAAAGGGTAAAGCTCCCTCTACACTGTCCCCCATCAAACACTCCCACGGACAGGGGATTAGATACAGGGTAAAGCTCCCTCTACACCGTTCCACATCAAACACTCCCAGGACAAGGGGTTAGACACAGGGTAAAGCTTCCTCTACACTGTCCACCCCATCAAACACTCCCAGGGACAGGGGGTTAGATACAGGGTAAAGCTCCCTCTACACTGTCCCCCCATCAAACACACCCTGCGACAGGGGGTTTGATACAGGGTAAAGCTCCCTCTACACCTTCCCCCATCAAACACTCCCAGGGACAGGGGGTTAGATACAGGGTAAAGCTTCCACTACACTGTCCCCCATCAAACACTCCAGGGACAGGGGGTTAGATACAGGGAAAAGCTCCCTCTACACTGTCCCCCATCAAACACTCCAGGGACAGGGGGTTAGATACAGGGTAAAGCTCCCTCTACACTGTCCCCCATCAAACACTCCAGGGACAGGGGGTTAGATACAGGGTAAAGCTCCCTCTACACTGTCCCCCATCAAACACTCCCAGGGACAGGGGGTTAGATACAGGGTAAAGCTTCCTCTACACTGTCGCCCCATCAAACACTCCCAGGGACAGGGGGTTGGACACAGGGTAAAGCTCCCTCTACACTGTCCCCCATCAAACACTCCCAGGGACAGGGGGTTAGATACAGGGTAAAGCTCCCTCTACACTGTCGCCCCATCAAACACTCCCTGGGACAGGGGGTTAGATACAGGGTAAAGCTCCCTCTACACTGTCCCCCCCATCAAACACTCCCAGGGACAGGGGGTTAGATACAGGGTAAAGCTCCCTCTACACCGTCCCCCATCAAACACTCCAGGGACAGGGGGTTAGATACAGGGTAAAGCTGCCTCTACACTGTCCCCCATCAAACACTCCCAGGGACAGGGGGTTAGATACAGGGTAAAGCTCCCTCTACACTGTCCCCCATCAAACACTCCCAGGGACAGGGGGTTCGATGCAGTGTAAAGCTCCCTCTACACCGTTCCCCATCAAACACTCCCTGGACAAGGGGTTAGATACAGGGTAAAGCTCCCTCTACACTGTCCCCCATCAAACACTCCCAGGGACAGGGGGTTAGACACAGGTTAAAGCTCCCTCTACACCTTCCCCCATCAAACACTCCCAGGGACAGGGGGTTAGATACAGGGTAAAGCTTCCTCTACACTGTCCCCCATCAAACACTCCCAGGGACAGGGGGTTAGATACAGGGTAAAGCTCCCTCTACACTGTCCCCCATCAAACACTCCCAGGGACAGGGGGTTAGATACAGGGTAAAGCTCCCTCTACACCGTCCCCCCCATCAAACACTCCCAGGGACAGGGGGTTAGATACAGGGTAAAGCTCCCTCTACACTGTCCCCCATCAAACACTCCCAGGGACAGGGGATTAGACACAGGGTAAAGCTTCCTCTACACTGTCCACCCCATCAAACACTCCCAGGGACAGGGGGTTAGATACAGGGTAAAGCTCCCTCTACACTGTCCCCCATCAAACACTCCCTGGGACAGGGGGTTAGATACAGGGTAAAGCTCCCTCTACACCTTCCCCCATCAAACACTCCCAGGGACAGGGGGTTAGATACAGGGTAAAGCTCCCTCTACACTGTCGCCCCATCAAACACTCCCTGGGACAGGGGGTTAGATACAGGGTAAAGCTCCCTCTACACTGTCGCCCCATCAAACACTCCAAGGGACAGGGGGTTAGATACAGGGTAAAGCTCCCTCTACACTGTCGCCCCAGCAAACACTCCCTGGGACAGGGGGTTAGATACAGGGTAAAGCTCCCTCTACACTGTCCCCCCCATCAAACACTCCCAGGGACAGGGGGTTAGATACAGGGTAAAGCTCCCTCTACACCGTCCCCCATCAAACAATCCAGGGACAGGGGGTAAGATACAGGGTAAAGCTCCCTCTACACTGTCCCCCATCAAACACTCCCAGGGACAGGGGGTTAGACACAGGGTAAAGCTCCCTCTACACTGTCGCCCCATCAAACACTCCAAGGGACACGGGGTTAGATACATGGTAAAGCTCCCTCTACACTGTCCCCCATCAAACACTCCCAGGGACAGGGGATTAGATACAAGGTAAAGCTTCCTCTACACTGTCCCCCATCAAACACTCCCAGGGACAGGGGGTTAGATACGGGGTAAAGCTCCCTCTACACTGTCGCCCAAACAAACACTCCCAGGCACAGGGGGTTAGATACAGGGTAAAGCTCCCTCTACACTGTCGCCCCATCAAACACACCCAGGGACAGGGGGTTAGATACAGGGTAAAGCTCCCTCTACACTGTCGCCCCATCAAACACTCCCAGGGACAGGGGGTTAGATACAGGGTAAAGCTCCCTCTACACTGTCCACCATCAAACACTCCCAGGGACAGGGGGTTAGATACAGTGTAAAGCTTCCTCTACACTGTCCACCATCAAACACTCCCAGGGACAGGGGGTTAGACACAGGGTAAAGCTCCCTCTACACTGTCCCCCATCAAACACTCCCAGGGACAGGGGGTTAGATACAGGGTAAAGCTCCCTCTACACCGTTCACCATCAAACACTCCCAGGACAAGGGGTTAGACACAGGGTAAAGCTCCCTCTACACTGTCCCCCATCAAACACTCCCAGGGACAGGCGGTTAGATACAGGGTAAAGCTCCCTCTACACTGTCCCCCCCATCAAACACTCCCAGCGACAGGGGGTTAGATACAGGGTAAAGCTCCCTCTACACTGTCCCCCACATCAAACACTCCCACGGACAGGGGATTAGATACAGGGTAAAGCTCCCTCTACACCGTTCCACATCAAACACTCCCAGGACAAGGGGTTAGACACAGGGTAAAGCTCCCTCTACACTGTCCCCCATCAAACACTCCCAGGACAAGGGGATAGATACAGGGTAAAGCTCCCTCTACACTGTCCCCACCATCAAACACTCCCAGGGACAGGGGGTTAGATAGAAGGTAAAGCTCCCTCTACACTGTCCCCCATCAAACACTCCCAGGGACAGGGGGTTAGATACAGGGTAAAGCTCCCTCTACACCGTCCCCCATCAAACACTCCAGGGACAGGGGGTTAGATACAGGGTAAAGCTCCCTCTACACTGTCGCCCCATCAAACACTCCCAGGGACGAGGGTTAGATACAGGGTAAAGCTCCCTCTACACTGTCCCCCATCAAACACTCCCAGCGACAGGGGGTTAGATACAGGGTAAAGCTCCCTCTACACTGTCCCCCATCAAACACTCCCAGGGACAGGGGGTTAGATACAGGGTAAAGCTCCCTCTACACCGTCCCCCCCCCATCAACACTCCCAGGGACAGGGGGTTAGATACAGGGTAAAGCTCCCTCTACACTGTCCCCCATCAAACACTCCAGGGACAGGGGGTTAGATACAGGGTAAAGCTCTCTCTACACTGTCGCCCCATCAAACACTCCAAGGGACAGGGAGTTAGATACAGGGTAAAGCTCCCTCTACACTGTCCACCATCAAACACTCCCAGGGACAGGGGGTTAGATACAGGGTAAAGCTCCCTCTACACTGTCCCCCATCAAACACTCCAGGGACAGGGGGTTAGATACAGGGTAAAGCTCCCTCTACACTGTCCCCCATCAAACACTCCCAGGAACAGGGGGTTAGATACAGGGTAAAGCTTCCTCTACACTGTCGCCCCATCAAACACTCCCAGGGACAGGGGGTTAGATACAAGGTAAAGCTCCCTCTACACTGTCGCCCCATCAAACACTCCCAGGGACAGGGGGTTAGATACAGGGTAAAGCTCCCTCTACACTGTCGCCCCATCAAACACTCCCAGGGACAGGGGGTTAGATACAGGGTAAAGCTCCCTCTACACCGTTCCCCATCAAACACTCCCAGGACAAGGGGTTATATACAGGGTAAAGCTCCCTCTACACTGTCCCCCATCAAACACTCCCAGGGACAGGGGATTAGATACAGGGTAAAGCTCCCTCTACACTGTCCCCCCCATCAAACACTCCCAGCGACAGGGGGTTAGATACAGGGTAAAGCTCCCTCTACACCGTTCCACATCAAACACTCCCAGGACAAGGGGTTAGACACAGGGTAAAGCTCCCTCTACACTGTCCCCCATCAAACACTCCCAGGACAAGGGGATAGATACAGGGTAAAGCTCCCTCTACACTGTCCCCACCATCAAACACTCCCAGGGACAGGGGGTTAGATACAGGGTAAAGCTCCCTCTACACCGTCCCCCATCAAACACTCCAGGGACAGGGGGTTAGATACAGGGTAAAGCTCCCTCTACACTGTCGCCCCATCAAACACTCCAAGGGACAGGGGGTTAGATACAGGGTAAAGCTCCCAATACACTGTCCCCCATCAAACACTCCCAGGGACAGGGGGTTAGATACAGGGTAAAGCTCCCTCTACACTGTCCCCCATCAAACACTCCCAGCGACAGGGGGTTAGATACAGGGTAAAGCTCCCTCTACACTGTCCCCCATCAAACACTCCCAGGGACAGGGGGTTAGATACAGGGTAAAGCTCCCTCTACACCGTCCCCCCCCCCCATCAACACTCCCAGGGACAGGGGGTTAGATACAGGGTAAAGCTCCCTCTACACCGTCCCCCATCAAACTCTCCAGGGACAGGGGGTTAGATACAGGGTAAAGCTCCCTCTACACTGTCGCCCCATCAAACACTCCCAGGGACAGGGGGTTAGATACAGGGTAAAGCTCCCTCTACACTGTCGCCCCATCAAACACTCCCAGGGACAGGGGGTTAGATACAGGGTAAAGCTCCCTCTACACCGTCCCCACCCCGTCAAACACTCCCAGGGACAGGCGGTTAGATACAGGGTAAAGCTCCCTCTACACTGTCCCCCATCAAACACTCCCAGGGACAGGCGGTTAGATACAGGGTAAAGCTCCCTCTACACTGTCCCCCATCAAACACTCCCAGGGACAGGGGGTTAGATACAGGGTAAAGCTCCCTCTACACTGTCCCCACCATCAAACACTCCCAGGGACAGGGGGTTAGATAAAGGGTAAAGCTCCCTCTACACTGTCCCCCATCAAACACTCCCAGGGACAGGGGATTAGATACAGGGTAAAGCTCCCTCTACACCGTTCCACATCAAACACTCCCAGGACAAGGGGTTAGACACAGGGTAAAGCTCCCTCTACACTGTCCCCCATCAAACACTCCCAGGACAAGGGGATAGGTACAGGGTAAAGCTCCCTCTACACTGTCCCCCATCAAACACTCCCAGGGACAGGGGGTTAGATACAGGGTAAAGCTCCCTCTACACTGTCTCCACCATCAAACACTCCCAGGGACAGGGGGTTAGATACAGGGTAAAGCTCCCTCTACACTGTCCCCCATCAAACACTCCCAGGGACAGGGGGTTAGACACAGGGTAAAGCTTCCTCTACACTGTCCACCCCATCAAACACTCCCAGGGACAGGGGGTTAGATACAGGGTAAAGCTCCCTCTACACTGTCCCCCATCAAACACTCCAGGGACAGGGGGTTAGATACAGGGTAAAGCTCCCTCTACACTGTCCCCCATCAAACACTCCAGGGACAGGGGGTTAGATACAGGGTAAAGCTCCCTCTACACTGTCCCCCATCAAACACTCCAGGGACAGGGGGTTAGATACAGGGTAAAGCTCCCTCTACACTGTCCCCCATCAAACACTCCCAGGAACAGGGGGTTAGATACAGGGTAAAGCTTCCTCTACACTGTCGCCCCATCAAACACTCCCAGGGACAGGGGGTTGGACACAGGGTAAAGCTCCCTCTACACTGTCCCCCATCAAACACTCCCAGGGACAGGGGGTTAGATACAGGGTAAAGCTCCCTCTACACTGTCCCCCCCATCAAACACTCCCAGGGACAGGGGGTTAGATACAGGGTAAAGCTCCCTCTACACCGTTCCCCATCAAACAATCCAGGGACAGGGGGTAAGATACAGGGTAAAGCTCCCTCTACACTGTCCCCCATCAAACACTCCCAGGGACAGGGGGTTAGATACAGGGTAAAGCTCCCTCTACACTGTCGCCCCATCAAACACTCCAAGGGACACGGGGTTAGATACATGGTAAAGCTTCCTCTACACTGTTCCCCATCAAACACTCCCAGGGACAGGGGATTAGATACAAGGTAAAGCTCCCTCTACACTGTCCCCCATCAAACACTCCCAGGGACAGGGGGTTAGATACGGGGTAAAGCTCCCTCTACACTGTCGCCCCAACAAACACTCCCAGGCACAGGGGGTTAGATACAGGGTAAAGCTCCCTCTACACTGTCGCCCCATCAAACACTCCCAGGGACAGGGGGTTAGATACAGGGTAAAGCTCCCTCTACACTGTTGCCCCATCAAACACTCCCAGGGACAAGGGGTTAGATACAGTGTAAAGCTCTCTCTACACTGTCCCCCATCAAACACTCCCAGGGACAGGCGGTTAGATACAGGGTAAAGCTCCCTCTACACTGTCCCCCATCAAACACTCCCAGGGACAGGCGGTTAGATACAGGGTAAAGCTCCCTCTACACTGTCCCCCATCAAACACTCCCAGGGACAGGGGGTTAGATACAGGGTAAAGCTCCCTCTACACCGTCCACCCCATCAAACACTCCCAGCGACAGGGGGTTAGATACAGGGTAAAGCTCCCTCTACACCGTCCCCCATCAAACACTCCAGGGACAGGGGGTTAGATACAGGGTAAAGCTCCCTCTACACTGTCCACCCCATCAAACACTCCCAGGGACAGGGGGTTAGATACAGGGTAAAGCTCCCTCTACACTGTCCACCCCATCAAACACTCCAAGGGACAGGGGGTTAGATACAGGGTAAAGCTCCCTCTACACTGTCCCCCATCAAACACTCCCAGGACAAGGGGATAGATACAGGGTAAAGCTCCCTCTACACTTTCCCCCCCATCAAACACTCCCAGGGACAGGGGGTTAGATACAGGGTAAAGCTTCCTCTACACTGTCCCCCATCAAACACTCCCAGGGACAGGGGGTTAGATACAGGGTAAAGCTTCTTCTACACTGTCCCCCATCAAACACTCCCAGGGACAGGGGGTTAGATACAGGGTAAAGCTCCCTCTACACTGTCGCCCCATCAAACACTCCAAGGGACAGGGGGTTAGATACAGGGTAAAGCTCCCTCTACACTGTCGCCCCATCAAACACTCCCTGGGACAGGGGGTTAGATACAGGGTAAAGCTCCCTCTACACTGTCCCCCCCATCAAACACTCCCAGGGACAGGGGGTTAGATACAGGGTAAAGCTCCCTCTACACCGTCCCCCATCAAACAATCCAGGGACAGGGGGTAAGATACAGGGTAAAGCTCCCTCTACACTGTCCCCCATCAAACACTCCCAGGGACAGGGGGTTAGATACAGGGTAAAGCTCCCTCTACACTGTCGCCCCATCAAACACTCCTAGGGACACGGGGTTAGATACATGGTAAAGCTCCCTCTACACTGTCCCCCATCAAACACTCCCAGGGACAGGGGATTAGATACAAGGTAAAGCTTCCTCTACACTGTCCCCCATCAAACACTCCCAGGGACAGGGGGTTAGATACGGGGTAAAGCTCCCTCTACACTGTCGCCCCAACAAACACTCCCAGGCACAGGGGGTTAGATACAGGGTAAAGCTCCCTCTACACTGTCGCCCCATCAAACACTCCCAGGGACAGGGGGTTAGACACATTGTAAAGCTCCCTCTACACTGTCGCCCCATCAAACACTCCCAGGGACAGGGGGTTAGATACAGGGTAAAGCTCCCTCTACACTGTCGCCCCATCAAACACTCCCAGGGACAGGGGGTTAGATACAGGGTAAAGCTCCCTCTACACCGTCCACCCCATCAAACACTCCCAGCGACAGGGGGTTAGATACAGGGTAAAGCTCCCTCTACACCGTCCCCCATCAAACACTCCAGGGACAGGGGGTTAGATACAGGGTAAAGCTCCCTCTACACTGTCCACCCCATCAAACACTCCCAGGGACAGGGGGTTAGATACAGGGTAAAGCTCCCTCTACACTGTCCACCCCATCAAACACTCCCAGGGACAGGGGGTTAGATACAGGGTAAAGCTCCCTCTACACTGTCCACCCCATCAAACACTCCAAGGGACAGGGGGTTAGATACAGGGTAAAGCTCCCTCTACACTGTCCCCCATCAAACACTCCCAGGACAAGGGGATAGATACAGGGTAAAGCTCCCTCTACACTGTCCCCCCCATCAAACACTCCCAGGGACAGGGGGTTAGATACAGGGTAAAGCTTCCTCTACACTGTCCCCCATCAAACACTCCCAGGGACAGGGGGTTAGATACAGGGTAAAGCTCCCTCTACACTGTCGCCCCATCAAACACTCCAAGGGACAGGGGGTTAGATACAGGGTAAAGCTCCCTCTACACTGTCGCCCCATCAAACACTCCCTGGGACAGGGGGTTAGATACAGGGTAAAGCTCCCTCTACACTGTCCCCCCCATCAAACACTCCCAGGGACAGGGGGTTAGATACAGGGTAAAGCTCCCTCTACACCGTCCCCCATCAAACAATCCAGGGACAGGGGGTAAGATACAGGGTAAAGCTCCCTCTACACTGTCCCCCATCAAACACTCCCAGGGACAGGGGGTTAGATACAGGGTAAAGCTCCCTCTACACTGTCGCCCCATCAAACACTCCTAGGGACACGGGGTTAGATACATGGTAAAGCTCCCTCTACACTGTCCCCCATCAAACACTCCCAGGGACAGGGGATTAGATACAAGGTAAAGCTTCCTCTACACTGTCCCCCATCAAACACTCCCAGGGACAGGGGGTTAGATATGGGGTAAAGCTCCCTCTACACCGTTCCACATCAAACACTCCCAGGACAAGGGGTTAGACACAGGGTAAAGCTCCCTCTACACTGTCCCCCATCAAACACTCCCAGGACAAGGGGATAGGTACAGGGTAAAGCTCCCTCTACACTGTCCCCCATCAAACACTCCCAGGGACAGGGGGTTAGATACAGGGTAAAGCTCCCTCTACACTGTCTCCACCATCAAACACTCCCAGGGACAGGGGGTTAGATACAGGGTAAAGCTCCCTCTACACTGTCCCCCATCAAACACTCCCAGGGACAGGGGGTTAGACACAGGGTAAAGCTTCCTCTACACTGTCCACCCCATCAAACACTCCCAGGGACAGGGGGTTAGATACAGGGTAAAGCTCCCTCTACACTGTCCCCCATCAAACACTCCAGGGACAGGGGGTTAGATACAGGGTAAAGCTCCCTCTACACTGTCCCCCATCAAACACTCCAGGGACAGGGGGTTAGATACAGGGTAAAGCTCCCTCTACACTCTCCCCCATCAAACACTCCAGGGACAGGGGGTTAGATACAGGGTAAAGCTCCCTCTACACTGTCCCCCATCAAACACTCCCAGGAACAGGGGGTTAGATACAGGGTAAAGCTTCCTCTACACTGTCGCCCCATCAAACACTCCCAGGGACAGGGGGTTGGACACAGGGTAAAGCTCCCTCTACACTGTCCCCCATCAAACACTCCCAGGGACAGGGGGTTAGATACAGGGTAAAGCTCCCTCTACACTGTCCCCCCCATCAAACACTCCCAGGGACAGGGGGTTAGATACAGGGTAAAGCTCCCTCTACACCGTTCCCCATCAAACAATCCAGGGACAGGGGGTAAGATACAGGGTAAAGCTCCCTCTACACTGTCCCCCATCAAACACTCCCAGGGACAGGGGGTTAGATACAGGGTAAAGCTCCCTCTACACTGTCGCCCCATCAAACACTCCAAGGGACACGGGGTTAGATACATGGTAAAGCTCCCTCTACACTGTTCCCCATCAAACACTCCCAGGGACAGGGGATTAGATACAAGGTAAAGCTCCCTCTACACTGTCCCCCATCAAACACTCCCAGGGACAGGGGGTTAGATACAGGGTAAAGCTCCCTCTACACCGTCCCCCATCAAACACTCCAGGGACAGGGGGTTAGATACAGGGTAAAGCTCCCTCTACACTGTCCACCCCATCAAACACTCCCAGGGACAGGGGGTTAGATACAGGGTAAAGCTCCCTCTACACCGTCCACCCCATCAAACACTCCCAGCGACAGGGGGTTAGATACAGGGTAAAGCTCCCTCTACACCGTCCCCCATCAAACACTCCAGGGACAGGGGGTTAGATACAGGGTAAAGCTCCCTCTACACTGTCCACCCCATCAAACACTCCCAGGGACAGGGGGTTAGATACAGGGTAAAGCTCCCTCTACACTGTCCACCCCATCAAACACTCCAAGGGACAGGGGGTTAGATACAGGGTAAAGCTCCCTCTACACTGTCCCCCATCAAACACTCCCAGGACAAGGGGATAGATACAGGGTAAAGCTCCCTCTACACTGTCCCCCCCCATCAAACACTCCCAGGGACAGGGGGTTAGATACAGGGTAAAGCTTCCTCTACACTGTCCCCCATCAAACACTCCCAGGGACAGGGGGTTAGATACAGGGTAAAGCTCCCTCTACACTGTCGCCCCATCAAACACTCCAAGGGACAGGGGGTTAGATACAGGGTAAAGCTCCCTCTACACTGTCGCCCCATCAAACACTCCCTGGGACAGGGGGTTAGATACAGGGTAAAGCTCCCTCTACACTGTCCCCCCCATCAAACACTCCCAGGGACAGGGGGTTAGATACAGGGTAAAGCTCCCTCTACACCGTCCCCCATCAAACAATCCAGGGACAGGGGGTAAGATACAGGGTAAAGCTCCCTCTACACTGTCCCCCATCAAACACTCCCAGGGACAGGGGGTTAGATACAGGGTAAAGCTCCCTCTACACTGTCGCCCCATCAAACACTCCTAGGGACACGGGGTTAGATACATGGTAAAGCTCCCTCTACACTGTCCCCCATCAAACACTCCCAGGGACAGGGGATTAGATACAAGGTAAAGCTTCCTCTACACTGTCCCCCATCAAACACTCCCAGGGACAGGGGGTTAGATACGGGGTAAAGCTCCCTCTACACTGTCGCCCCAACAAACACTCCCAGGCACAGGGGGTTAGATACAGGGTAAAGCTCCCTCTACACTGTCGCCCCATCAAACACTCCCAGGGACAGGGGGTTAGACACAGGGTAAAGCTCCCTCTACACTGTCGCCCCATCAAACACTCCCAGGGACAGGGGGTTAGATACAGGGTAAAGCTCCCTCTACACTGTCGCCCCATCAAACACTCCCAGGGACAGGGGGTTAGATACAGGGTAAAGCTCCCTCTACACCGTCCACCCCATCAAACACTCCCAGCGACAGGGGGTTAGATACAGGGTAAAGCTCCCTCTACACCGTCCCCCATCAAACACTCCAGGGACAGGGGGTTAGATACAGGGTAAAGCTCCCTCGACACTGTCCACCCCATCAAACACTCCCAGGGACAGGGGGTTAGATACAGGGTAAAGCTCCCTCTACACTGTCCACCCCATCAAACACTCCCAGGGACAGGGGGTTAGATACAGGGTAAAGCTCCCTCTACACTGTCCCCCATCAAACACTCCCAGGACAAGGGGATAGATACAGGGTAAAGCTCCCTCTACACTGTCCCCCCCATCAAACACTCCCAGGGACAGGGGGTTAGATACAGGGTAAAGCTTCTTCTACACTGTCCCCCATCAAACACTCCCAGGGACAGGGGGTTAGATACAGGGTAAAGCTCCCTCTACACTGTCGCCCCATCAAACACTCCAAGGGACAGGGGGTTAGATACAGGGTAAAGCTCCCTCTACACTGTCGCCCCATCAAACACTCCCTGGGACAGGGGGTTAGATACAGGGTAAAGCTCCCTCTACACTGTCCCCCCCATCAAACACTCCCAGGGACAGGGGGTTAGATACAGGGTAAAGCTCCCTCTACACCGTCCCCCATCAAACAATCCAGGGACAGGGGGTAAGATACAGGGTAAAGCTCCCTCTACACTGTCCCCCATCAAACACTCCCAGGGACAGGGGGTTAGATACAGGGTAAAGCTCCCTCTACACTGTCGCCCCATCAAACACTCCTAGGGACACGGGGTTAGATACATGGTAAAGCTCCCTCTACACTGTCCCCCATCAAACACTCCCAGGGACAGGGGATTAGATACAAGGTAAAGCTTCCTCTACACTGTCCCCCATCAAACACTCCCAGGGACAGGGAGTTAGATACGGGGTAAAGCTCCCTCTACACTGTCGCCCCAACAAACACTCCCAGGCACAGGGGGTTAGATACAGGGTAAAGCTCCCTCTACACTGTCGCCCCATCAAACACTCCCAGGGACAGGGGGTTAGACACAGGGTAAAGCTCCCTCTACACTGTCGCCCCATCAAACACTCCCAGGGACAGGGGGTTAGATACAGGGTAAAGCTCCCTCTACACTGTCGCCCCATCAAACACTCCCAGGGACAGGGGGTTAGATACAGGGTAAAGCTCCCTCTACACTGTCGCCCCATCAAACACTCCCAGGGACAGGGGGTTAGATACAGGGTAAAGCTCCCTCTACACCGTCCACCCCATCAAACACTCCCAGCGACAGGGGGTTAGATACAGGGTAAAGCTCCCTCTACACCGTCCCCCATCAAACACTCCAGGGACAGGGGGTTAGATACAGGGTAAAGCTCCCTCGACACTGTCCACCCCATCAAACACTCCCAGGGACAGGGGGTTAGATACAGGGTAAAGCTCCCTCTACACTGTCCACCCCATCAAACACTCCCAGGGACAGGGGGTTAGATACAGGGTAAAGCTCCCTCTACACTGTCCCCCATCAAACACTCCCAGGACAAGGGGATAGATACAGGGTAAAGCTCCCTCTACACTGTCCCCCCCATCAAACACTCCCAGGGACAGGGGGTTAGATACAGGGTAAAGCTTCTTCTACACTGTCCCCCATCAAACACTCCCAGGGACAGGGGGTTAGATACAGGGTAAAGCTCCCTCTACACTGTCGCCCCATCAAACACTCCAAGGGACAGGGGGTTAGATACAGGGTAAAGCTCCCTCTACACTGTCGCCCCATCAAACACTCCCTGGGACAGGGGGTTAGATACAGGGTAAAGCTCCCTCTACACTGTCCCCCCCATCAAACACTCCCAGGGACAGGGGGTTAGATACAGGGTAAAGCTCCCTCTACACCGTCCCCCATCAAACAATCCAGGGACAGGGGGTAAGATACAGGGTAAAGCTCCCTCTACACTGTCCCCCATCAAACACTCCCAGGGACAGGGGGTTAGATACAGGGTAAAGCTCCCTCTACACTGTCGCCCCATCAAACACTCCTAGGGACACGGGGTTAGATACATGGTAAAGCTCCCTCTACACTGTCCCCCATCAAACACTCCCAGGGACAGGGGATTAGATACAAGGTAAAGCTTCCTCTACACTGTCCCCCATCAAACACTCCCAGGGACAGGGAGTTAGATACGGGGTAAAGCTCCCTCTACACTGTCGCCCCAACAAACACTCCCAGGCACAGGGGGTTAGATACAGGGTAAAGCTCCCTCTACACTGTCGCCCCATCAAACACTCCCAGGGACAGGGGGTTAGACACAGGGTAAAGCTCCCTCTACACTGTCGCCCCATCAAACACTCCCAGGGACAGGGGGTTAGATACAGGGTAAAGCTCCCTCTACACTGTCGCCCCATCAAACACTCCCAGGGACAGGGGGTTAGATACAGGGTAAAGCTCCCTCTACACTGTCCCCCCCATCAAACACTCCCAGGGACAGGGGGTTAGATACAGGGTAAAGCTCCCTCTACACTGTTGCCCCATCAAACACTCCCAGGGACAGGGGGTTAGATACAGGGTAAAGCTCCCTCTACACTGTCCCCCATCAAACACTCCCAGGGACAGGGGGTTAGATACAGGGTAAAGCTCCCTCTACACTGTCCCCCATCAAACACTCCCAGGGACAGGGGGTTAGACACAGGGTAAAGCTCCCTCTACACTGTCCCCCATCAAACACTCCCAGGGACAGGGGGTTAGATACAGGGTAAAGCTCCCTCTACACCGTCCCCCATCAAACACTCCAGGGACAGGGGGTTAGATACAGGGTAAAGCTCCCTCTACACTGTCGCCCCATCAAACACTCCCAGGGACAGGGGGTTAGATACAGGGTAAAGCTCCCTCTACACTGTCCCCCATCAAACACTCCCAGCGACAGGGGGTTAGATACAGGGTAAAGCTCCCTCTACACTGTCCCCCATCAAACACTCCCAGGGACAGGGGGTTAGATACAGGGTAAAGCTCCCTCTACACCGTCCCCCCCCCATCAACACTCCCAGGGACAGGGGGTTAGACACAGGGTAAAGCTCCCTCTACACTGTCCCCCATCAAACACTCCCAGGGACAGGGGGTTAGATACAGGGTAAAGCTCCCTCTACACCGTCCCCCATCAAACACTCCAGGGACAGGGGGTTAGATACAGGGTAAAGCTCCCTCTACACTGTCGCCCCATCAAACACTCCCAGGGACAGGGGGTTAGATACAGGGTAAAGCTCCCTCTACACTGTCCCCCATCAAACACTCCCAGCGACAGGGGGTTAGATACAGGGTAAAGCTCCCTCTACACTGTCCCCCATCAAACACTCCCAGGGACAGGGGGTTAGATACAGGGTAAAGCTCCCTCTACACCGTCCCCCCCCCATCAACACTCCCAGGGACAGGGGGTTAGATACAGGGTAAAGCTCCCTCTACACTGTCCCCCATCAAACACTCCCAGGGACAGGGGGTTAGATACAGGGTAAAGCTCCCTCTACACCGTCCCCCCCCCATCAACACTCCCAGGGACAGGGGGTTAGATACAGGGTAAAGCTCCCTCTACACTGTCCCCCATCAAACACTCCCAGGGACAGGGGGTTAGATACAGGGTAAAGCTTCCTCTACACTGTCGCCCCATCAAACACTCCCAGGGACAGGGGGTTAGATACAAGGTAAAGCTCCCTCTACACTGTCGCCCCATCAAACACTCCCAGGGACAGGGGGTTAGATACAGGGTAAAGCTCCCTCTACACTGTCGCCCCATCAAACACTCCCAGGGACAGGGGGTTAGATACAGGGTAAAGCTCCCTCTACACCGTTCCCCATCAAACACTCCCAGGACAAGGGGTTATATACAGGGTAAAGCTCCCTCTACACTGTCCCCCATCAAACACTCCCAGGGACAGGCGGTTAGATACAGGGTAAAGCTCCCTCTACACTGTCCCCCCCATCAAACACTCCCAGCGACAGGGGGTTAGATACAGGGTAAAGCTCCCTCTACACCGTTCCACATCAAACACTCCCAGGACAAGGGGTTAGACACAGGGTAAAGCTCCCTCTACACTGTCCCCCATCAAACACTCCCAGGACAAGGGGATAGATACAGGGTAAAGCTCCCTCTACACTGTCCCCACCATCAAACACTCCCAGGGACAGGGGGTTAGATACAGGGTAAAGCTCCCTCTACACCGTCCCCCATCAAACACTCCAGGGACAGGGGGTTAGATACAGGGTAAAGCTCCCTCTACACTGTCGCCCCATCAAACACTCCAAGGGACAGGGGGTTAGATACAGGGTAAAGCTCCCAATACACTGTCCCCCATCAAACACTCCCAGGGACAGGGGGTTAGATACAGGGTAAAGCTCCCTCTACACTGTCCCCCATCAAACACTCCCAGCGACAGGGGGTTAGATACAGGGTAAAGCTCCCTCTACACTGTCCCCCATCAAACACTCCCAGGGACAGGGGGTTAGATACAGGGTAAAGCTCCCTCTACACTGTCTCCACCATCAAACACTCCCAGGGACAGGGGGTTAGATACAGGGTAAAGCTCCCTCTACACTGTCCCCCATCAAACACTCCCAGGGACAGGGGGTTAGACACAGGGTAAAGCTTCCTCTACACTGTCCACCCCATCAAACACTCCCAGGGACAGGGGGTTAGATACAGGGTAAAGCTCCCTCTACACTGTCCCCCATCAAACACTCCAGGGACAGGGGGTTAGATACAGGGTAAAGCTCCCTCTACACTGTCCCCCATCAAACACTCCAGGGACAGGGGGTTAGATACAGGGTAAAGCTCCTTCTACACTGTCCCCCATCAAACACTCCAGGGACAGGGGGTTAGATACAGGGTAAAGCTCCCTCTACACTGTCCCCCATCAAACACTCCCAGGAACAGGGGGTTAGATACAGGGTAAAGCTTCCTCTACACTGTCGCCCCATCAAACACTCCCAGGGACAGGGGGTTGGACACAGGGTAAAGCTCCCTCTACACTGTCCCCCATCAAACACTCCCAGGGACAGGGGGTTAGATACAGGGTAAAGCTCCCTCTACACTGTCCCCCCCATCAAACACTCCCAGGGACAGGGGGTTAGATACAGGGTAAAGCTCCCTCTACACCGTTCCCCATCAAACAATCCAGGGACAGGGGGTAAGATACAGGGTAAAGCTCCCTCTACACTGTCCCCCATCAAACACTCCCAGGGACAGGGGGTTAGATACAGGGTAAAGCTCCCTCTACACTGTCGCCCCATCAAACACTCCAAGGGACACGGGGTTAGATACATGGTAAAGCTCCCTCTACACTGTTCCCCATCAAACACTCCCAGGGACAGGGGATTAGATACAAGGTAAAGCTCCCTCTACACTGTCCCCCATCAAACACTCCCAGGGACAGGGGGTTAGATACGGGGTAAAGCTCCCTCTACACTGTCGCCCCAACAAACACTCCCAGGCACAGGGGGTTAGATACAGGGTAAAGCTCCCTCTACACTGTCGCCCCATCAAACACTCCCAGGGACAGGGGGTTAGATACAGGGTAAAGCTCCCTCTACACTGTTGCCGCATCAAACACTCCCAGGGACAAGGGGTTAGATACAGTGTAAAGCTCCCTCTACACTGTCCCCCATCAAACACTCCCAGGGACAGGCGGTTAGATACAGGGTAAAGCTCCCTCTACACTGTCCCCCATCAAACACTCCCAGGGACAGGCGGTTAGATACAGGGTAAAGCTCCCTCTACACTGTCCCCCATCAAACACTCCCAGGGACAGGGGGTTAGATACAGGGTAAAGCTCCCTCTACACCGTCCACCCCATCAAACACTCCCAGCGACAGGGGGTTAGATACAGGGTAAAGCTCCCTCTACACCGTCCCCCATCAAACACTCCAGGGACAGGGGGTTAGATACAGGGTAAAGCTCCCTCTACACTGTCCACCCCATCAAACACTCCCAGGGACAGGGGGTTAGATACAGGGTAAAGCTCCCTCTACACTGTCCACCCCATCAAACACTCCAAGGGACAGGGGGTTAGATACAGGGTAAAGCTCCCTCTACACTGTCCACCCCATCAAACACTCCCAGGGACAGGGGGTTAGATACAGGGTAAAGCTCCCTCTACACTGTCCCCCCCATCAAACACTCCCAGGGACAGGGGGTTAGATACAGGGTAAAGCTTCCTCTACACTGTCCCCCATCAAACACTCCAAGGGACAGGGGGTTAGATACAGGGTAAAGCTCCCTCTACACTGTCGCCCCATCAAACACTCCCTGGGACAAGGGGTTAGATACAGGGTAAAGCTCCCTCTACACTGTCCCCCCCATCAAACACTCCCAGGGACAGGGGGTTAGATACAGGGTAAAGCTCCCTCTACACCGTCCCCCATCAAACAATCCAGGGACAGGGGGTAAGATACAGGGTAAAGCTCCCTCTACACTGTCCCCCATCAAACACTCCCAGGGACAGGGGGTTAGATACAGGGTAAAGCTCCCTCTACACTGTCGCCCCATCAAACACTCCTAGGGACACGGGGTTAGATACATGGTAAAGCTCCCTCTACACTGTCCCCCATCAAACACTCCCAGGGACAGGGGATTAGATACAAGGTAAAGCTTCCTCTACACTGTCCCCCATCAAACACTCCCAGGGACAGGGGGTTAGATACGGGGTAAAGCTCCCTCTACACTGTCGCCCCATCAAACACTCCCAGGGACAGGGGGTTAGATACAGGGTAAAGCTCCCTCTACACTGTCGCCCCATCAAACACTCCCAGGGACAGGGGGTTAGATACAGGGTAAAGCTCCCTCTACACTGTCGCCCCATCAAACACTCCCAGGGACAGGGGGTTAGATACAGGGTAAAGCTCCCTCTACACTGTTGCCCCATCAAACACTCCCAGGGACAGGGGGTTAGATACAGGGTAAAGCTCCCTCTACACTGTCCCCCATCAAACACTCCCAGGGACAGGGGGTTAGCCACAGGGTAAAGCTCCCTCTACACTGTCCCCCATCAAACACTCCCAGGGACAGGGGGTTAGATACAGGGTAAAGCTCCCTCTACACCGTTCACCATCAAACACTCCCAGGACAAGGGGTTAGACACAGGGTAAAGCTCCCTCTACACTGTCCCCCATCAAACACTCCCAGGGACAGGCGGTTAGATACAGGGTAAAGCTCCCTCTACACTGTCCCCCCCATCAAACACTCCCAGCGACAGGGGGTTAGATACAGGGTAAAGCTCCCTCTACACTGTCCCCCACATCAAACACTCCCACGGACAGGGGATTAGATACAGGGTAAAGCTCCCTCTACACCGTTCCACATCAAACACTCCCAGGACAAGGGGTTAGATACATGGTAAAGCTCCCTCTACACTGTTCCCCATCAAACACTCCCAGGACAAGGGGATAGATACAGGGTAAAGCTCCCTCTACACTGTCCCCACCATCAAACACTCCCAGGGACAGGGGGTTAGATAGAAGGTAAAGCTCCCTCTACACTGTCCCCCATCAAACACTCCCAGGGACAGGGGGTTAGATACAGGGTAAAGCTCCCTCTACACCGTCCCCCATCAAACACTCCAGGGACAGGGGGTTAGATACAGGGTAAAGCTCCCTCTACACTGTCGCCCCATCAAACACTCCCAGGGACAGGGGGTTAGATACAGGGTAAAGCTCCCTCTACACTGTCCCCCATCAAACACTCCCAGCGACAGGGGGTTAGATACAGGGTAAAGCTCCCTCTACACTGTCCCCCATCAAACACTCCCAGGGACAGGGGGTTAGATACAGGGTAAAGCTCCCTCTACACCGTCCCCCCCCCATCAACACTCCCAGGGACAGGGGGTTAGATACAGGGTAAAGCTCTCTCTACACTGTCGCCCCATCAAACACTCCAAGGGACAGGGGGTTAGATACAGGGTAAAGCTCCCTCTACACTGTCCCCCATCAAACACTCCAGGACAGGGGGTTAGATACAGGGTAAAGCTCCCTCTACACTGTCCCCCATCAAACACTCCCAGGAACAGGGGGTTAGATACAGGGTAAAGCTTCCTCTACACTGTCGCCCCATCAAACACTCCCAGGGACAGGGGGTTAGATACAAGGTAAAGCTCCCTCTACACTGTCGCCCCATCAAACACTCCCAGGGACAGGGGGTTAGATACAGGGTAAAGCTCCCTCTACACTGTCGCCCCATCAAACACTCCCAGGGACAGGGGGTTAGATACAGGGTAAAGCTCCCTCTACACCGTTCCCCATCAAACACTCCCAGGACAAGGGGTTATATACAGGGTAAAGCTCCCTCTACACTGTCCGCCATCAAACACTCCCAGGGACAGGCGGTTAGATACAGGGTAAAGCTCCCTCTACACTGTCCCCCCCATCAAACACTCCCAGCGACAGGGGGTTAGATACAGGGTAAAGCTCCCTCTACACCGTTCCACATCAAACACTCCCAGGACAAGGGGTTAGACACAGGGTACAGCTCCCTCTACACTGTCCCCCATCAAACACTCCCAGGACAAGGGGATAGATACAGGGTAAAGCTCCCTCTACACTGTCCCCACCATCAAACACTCCCAGGGACAGGGGGTTAGATACAGGGTAAAGCTCCCTCTACACCGTCCCCCATCAAACACTCCAGGGACAGGGGGTTAGATACAGGGTAAAGCTCCCTCTACACTGTCGCCCCATCAAACACTCCAAGGGACAGGGGGTTAGATACAGGGTAAAGCTCCCAATACACTGTCCCCCATCAAACACTCCCAGGGACAGGGGGTTAGATACAGGGTAAAGCTCCCTCTACACTGTCCCCCATCAAACACTCCCAGCGACAGGGGGTTAGATACAGGGTAAAGCTCCCTCTACACTGTCCCCCATCAAACACTCCCAGGGACAGGGGGTTAGATACAGGGTAAAGCTCCCTCTACACCGTCCCCCCCCCCCATCAACACTCGCAGGGACAGGGGGTTAGATACAGGGTAAAGCTCTCTCTACACCGTCCCCCATCAAACTCTCCAGGGACAGGGGGTTAGATACAGGGTAAAGCTCCCTCTACACCGTCCCCACCCCGTCAAACACTCCCAGGGACAGGCGGTTAGATACAGGGTAAAGCTCCCTCTACACTGTCCCCCATCAAACACTCCCAGGGACAGGCGGTTAGATACAGGGTAAAGCTCCCTCTACACTGTCCCCCATCAAACACTCCCAGGGACAGGGGGTTAGATACAGGGTAAAGCTCCCTCTACACTGTCCCCACCATCAAACACTCCCAGGGACAGGGGGTTAGATAAAGGGTAAAGCTCCCTCTACACTGTCCCCCATCAAACACTCCCACGGACAGGGGATTAGATACAGGGTAAAGCTCCCTCTACACCGTTCCAAATCAAACACTCCCAGGACAAGGGGTTAGACACAGGGTAAAGCTCCCTCTACACTGTCCCCCATCAAACACTCCCAGGCCAGGTGGATAGGTACAGGGTAAAGCTCCCTCTACACTGTCCCCCATCAAACACTCCCAGGGACAGGGGGTTAGATACAGGGTAAAGCTCCCTCTACACTGTCTCCACCATCAAACACTCCCAGGGACAGGGGGTTAGATACAGGGTAAAGCTCCCTCTACACTGTCCCCCATCAAACACTCCAGGGACAGGGGGTTAGATACAGGGTAAAGCTCCCTCTACACTGTCCCCCATCAAACACTCCAAGGGACAGGGGGTTAGATACAGGGTAAAGCTCCCTCTACACTGTCCCCCCCATCAAACACTCCCAGCGACAGGGGGTTAGATACAGGGTAAAGCTCCCTCTACACTGTCCCCCATCAAACACTCCCAGGACAAGGGGATAGATACAGGGTAAAGCTCCCTCTACACTGTCCCCCATCAAACACTCCCAGGGACAGGGGATTAGATACAAGGTAAAGCTCCCTCTACACTGTCCCCCATCAAACACTCCCAGGGACAGGGGGTTAGATACAGGGTAAAGCTCCCTCTACACTGTCGCCCCAACAAACACTCCCAGGCACAGGGGGTTAGATACAGGGTAAAGCTCCCTCTACACTGTCGCCCCATCAAACACTCCCAGGGACAAGGGGTTAGATACAGTGTAAAGCTCCCTCTACACTGTCCCCCATCAAACACTCCAAGGGACAGGCGGTTAGATACAGGGTAAAGCTCCCTCTACACTGTCCCCCATCAAACACTCCCAGGGACAGGCGGTTAGATACAGGGTAAAGCTCCCTCTACACCGTCCCCCATCAAACACTCCAGGGACAGGGGGTTAGATACAGGGTAAAGCTCCCTCTACACTGTCCCCCATCAAACACTCCCAGGGACAGGGGGTTAGATACAGGGTAAAGCTCCCTCTACACCGTCCCCCATCAAACACTCCAGGGACAGGGGGTTAGATACAGGGTAAAGCTCCCTCTACACTGTCCACCCCATCAAACACTCCCAGGGACAGGGGGTTAGATACAGGGTAAAGCTCCCTCTACACTGTCCACCCCATCAAACACTCCAAGGGACAGGGGGTTAGATACAGGGTAAAGCTCCCAATACACTGTCCCCCATCAAACACTCCCAGGGACAGGGGGTTAGATACAGGGTAAAGCTCCCTCTACACTGTCCCCCATCAAACACTCCCAGGGACAGGGGGTTAGATACAGGGTAAAGCTCCCTCTACACTGTCCCCCATCAAACACTCCCAGGGACAGGGGGTTAGATACAGGGTAAAGCTCCCTCTACACCGTCCCCCCCCCCATCAACACTCCCAGGGACAGGGGGTTAGATACAGGGTAAAGCTCCCTCTACACCGTCCCCCATCAAACACTCCAGGGACAGGGGGTTAGACACAGGGTAAAGCTCCCTCTACACTGTCGCCCCAACAAACACTCCCAGGCACAGGGGGTTAGATACAGGGTAAAGCTCCCTCTACACTGTCGCCCCATCAAACACTCCCAGGGACAGGGGGTTAGATACAGGGTAAAGCTCCCTCTACACTGTCGTCCCATCAAACATTCCCAGGGACAGGGGGTTAGATACAGGGTAAAGCTCCCTCTACACTGTCGCCCCATCAAACACTCCCAGGGACAGGGGGTTAGATACAGGGTAAAGCTTCCTCTACACTGTCGCCCCATCAAACACTCCCAGGGACAGGGGGTTAGATACAGGGTAAAGCTCCCTCTACACCGTCCCCCCCCCGTCAATCACTCCCAGGGACAGGCGGTTAGATACAGGGTAAAGCTCCCTCTACACTGTCCCCCATCAAACACTCCCAGGGACAGGCGGTTAGATACAGGGTAAAGCTCCCTCTACACTGTCCCCCATCAAACACTCCCAGGGACAGGGGGTTAGATACAGGGTAAAGCTCCCTCTACACTGTCCCCACCATCAAACACTCCCAGGGACAGGGGGTTAGATAAAGGGTAAAGCTCCCTCTACACTGTCCCCCATCAAACACTCCCACGGACAGGGGATTAGATACAGGGTAAAGCTCCCTCTACACCGTTCCACATCAAACACTCCCAGGACAAGGGGTTAGACACAGGGTAAAGCTCCCTCTACACTGTCCCCCATCAAACACTCCCAGGACAAGGGGATAGGTACAGGGTAAAGCTCCCTCTACACTGTCCCCCATCAAACACTCCCAGGGACAGGGGGTTAGATACAGGGTAAAGCTCCCTCTACACTGTCTCCACCATCAAACACTCCCAGGGACAGGGGGTTAGATACAGGGTAACGCTCCCTCTACACTGTCCCCCATCAAACACTCCCAGGGACAGGGGGTTAGACACAGGGTAAAGCTACCTCTACACTGTCCACCCCATCAAACACTCCCAGGGACAGGGGGTTAGATACAGGGTAAAGCTCCCTCTACACTGTCCCCCCATCAAACACACCCTGCGACAGGGGGTTTGATACAGGGTAAAGCTCCCTCTACACCTTCCCCCATCAAACACTCCCAGGGACAGGGGGTTAGATACAGGGTAAAGCTCCCTCTACACTGTCCCCCATCAAACACTCCAGGGACAGGGGGTCAGATACAGGGTAAAGCTCCCTCTACACTGTCCCCCATCAAACACTCCAGGGACAGGGGGTTAGATACAGGGTAAAGCTCCCTCTACACTGTCCCCCATCAAACACTCCAGGGACAGGGGGTTAGATACAGGGTAAAGCTCCCTCTACACTGTCCCCCATCAAACACTCCCAGGGACAGGGGGTTAGATACAGGGTAAAGCTTCCTCTACACTGTCGCCCCATCAAACACTCCCAGGGACAGGGGGTTGGACACAGGGTAAAGCTCCCTCTACACTGTCCCCCATCAAACACTCCCAGGGACAGGGCGTTAGATACAGGGTAAAGCTCCCTCTACACTGTCCCCCATCAAACACTCCCAGGGACAGGGGGTTAGATACAGGGTAAAGCTTCCTCTACACCGTCCCCCATCAAACACTCCAGGGACAGGGGGTTAGATACAGGGTAAAGCTCCCTCTACACTGTCGCCCCATCAAACACTCCCAGGGACAGGGGGTTAGATACAGGGTAAAGCTCCCTCTACACTGTCCCCCATCAAACACTCCCAGGGACACGGGGTTAGATACAGGGTAAAGCTCCCTCTACACTGTCCACCATCAAACACTCCCAGGGACAAGGGGTTAGATACAGGGTAAAGCTCCCTCTACACTGTCCACCATCAAACACTCCCAGGGACAAGGGGTTAGATACATTGTAAAGCTTCCTCTACACTGTCCACCATCAAACACTCCCAGGGACAGGGGGTTAGACTCAGGGTAAAGCTCCCTCTACACTGTCCCCCATCAAACACTCCCAGGGACAGGGGGTTAGATACAGGGTAAAGCTCCCTCTACACTGTCCCCCCCATCAAACACTCCCAGCGACAGGGGGTTAGATACAGGGTAAAGCTCCCTCTACACTGTCCACCATCAAACACTCCCAGGGACAGGGGGTTAGACACAGGGTAAAGCTTCCTCTACACTGTCCCCCCCAAAAAACACTCCCAGCGACAGGGGGTTAGATACAGGGTAAAGCTCCCTCTGCACTGTCCCCCATCAAACACTCCCAGGGACAGGGGGTTAGACACAGGGTAAAGCTCCCTCTACACTGTCGCCCCAACAAACACTCCCAGGGACAGGCGGTTAGATACAGGGTAAAGCTCCCTCTACACCGTCCCCCCCCATCAAACACTCCCAGGGACAGGCGGTTATATACAGGGTAAAGCTCCCTCTACACTGTCCCCCATCAAACACTCCCAGGGACAGGGGGTTAGATACAGGGTAAAGCTCCCTCTACACTGTCCCCCCCATCAAACACTCCCAGCGACAGGGGGTTAGATACAGGGTAAAGCTCCCTCTACACTGTCCCCCATCAAACACTCCCAGGACAAGGGGTTAGACACAGGGTAAAGCTCCCTCTACACTGTCCCCCATCAAACACTCCCAGGGACAGGGGGTTAGATACAGGGTAAAGCTCCCTCTACACTGTCGCCCCATCAAACACTCCAAGGGACAGGGGGTTAGATACAGGGTAAAGCTCCCTCTACACTGTCCCCCCCATCAAACACTCCCAGCGACAGGGGGTTAGATACAGGGTAAAGCTCCCTCTACACTGTCCCCCATCAAACACTCCCAGGACAAGGGGATAGATACAGGGTAAAGCTCCCTCTACACTGTCGCCCCATCAAACACTCCCAGGGACAGGGGGTTAGATACAGGGTAAAGCTCCCTCTACACTGTCGCCCCATCAAACACTCCAAGGGACAGGGGGTTAGATACAGGGTAAAGCTCCCTCTACACCGTCCCCCATCAAACACTCCCAGGGACAGGGGGTTAGATACAGGGTAAAGCTCCCTCTACACTGTCCCCCATCAAACACTCCCAGGGACAGGGGGTTAGATACAGGGTAAAGCTCCCTCTACACCGTCCCCCCCCGATCAACACTCCCCCTGACAGGGGGTTAGATACAGGGTAAAGCTCCCTCTACACTGTCGCCCCTTCAAACACTCCCAGGGACAGGGGATTAGATACAGGGTAAAGCTCCCTCTACACCGTTCCACATCAAACACTCCCAGGACAAGGGGTTAGACACAGGGTAAAGCTCCCTCTACACTGTCCCCCATCAAACACTCCCAGGGACAGGGGGTTAGATACAGGGTAAAGCTCCCTCTACACTGTCCCCACCATCAAACACTCCCAGGACACGGGGTTAGATACAGGGTAAAGCTCCCTCTACACTGTCCCCACCATCAAACACTCCCAGGGACAGGGGGTTAGATACAGGGTAAAGCTCCCTCTACACCGTCCCTCCCCATCAAACACTCCCAGGGACAGGCGGTTAGATACAGGGTAAAGCTCCCTCTACACTGTCCCCCATCAAACACTCCCAGGGACAGGCGGTTAGATACAGGGTAAAGCTCCCTCTACACTGTCCCCACCATCAAACACTCCTAGGGACAGGGGGTTAGATACAGGGTAAAGCTCCCTCTACACTGTCCCCCATCAAACACTCCCAGGGACAGGGGGTTAGATACAGGGTAAAGCTCTCTCTACACTGTCGCCCCATCAAACACTCCCAGGGACAGGGGGTTAGATACAGGGTAAAGCTCCCTCTACACTGTCCCCCATCAAACACTCCCAGGGACAGGCGGTGAGATAGAAGGTAATGCTCCCTCTACACTGTCCCCCATCAAACACTCCCAGCGACAGGGGGTTAGATACAAGGTAAGGCTCCCTCTACACTGTCCCCCATCAAACACTCCCACGGACAGGGGATTAGATACAGGGTAAAGCTCCCTCTACACCGTTCCACATCAAACACTCCCAGGACAAGGGGTTAGACACAGGGTAAAGCTCCCTCTACACTGTCCCCCATCAAACACTCCCAGGACAAGGGGATAGATACAGGGTAAAGCTCCCTCTACACTGTCCCCCATCAAACACTCCCAGGGACAGGGGGTTAGATACAGGGTAAAGCTCCCTCTACACTGTCGCCCCATCAAACACTCCAAGGGACAGGGGGTTAGATACAGGGTAAAGCTCCCTCTACACTGTCCCCCATCAAAGACTCCCAGGGACAGGGGGTTAGACACAGGGTAAAGCTCCCTCTACACTGTCCCCCCATCAAACACACCCTGCGACAGGGGGTTTGATACAGGGTAAAGCTCCCTCTACACTGTCCCCCATCAAACACTCCCAGGGACAGGGGGTTAGATACAGGGTAAAGCTCCCTCTACACTGTCCCCCATCAAACACTCCCAGGGACAGGGGGATTAGATACAGGGTAAAGCTCCCTCTACACTGTCCCCCATCAAACACTCCCAGCGACAGGGGGTTAGATACAGGGTAAAGCTCCCTCTACACCGTCCCCCCCCGATCAACACTCCCAGGGACAGGGGGTTAGATACAGGGTAAAGCTCCCTCTACACTGTCCCCCATCAAACACTCCAGGGACAGGGGGTTAGACACAGGGTAAAGCTCCCTCTACACTGTCCTCCATCAAACACTCCCAGGACAAGGGGATAGGTACAGGGTAAAGCTCCCTCTACACTGTCCCCCATCAAACACTCCCAGGGACAGGGGGTTAGATACAGGGTAAAGCTCCCTCTACACTGTCCCCACCATCAAACACTCCCAGGACACGGGGTTAGATACAGGGTAAAGCTCCCTCTACACTGTCCCCACCATCAAACACTCCCAGGGACAGGGGGTTAGATACAGGGTAAAGCTCCCTCTACACTGTCCCCCATCAAACACTCCCAGGGACAGGGGGTTAGATACAGGGTAAAGCTCCCTCTACACTGTCCCCCATCAAACACTCCCAGGGACAGGGGGTTAGATACAGGGTAAAGCTCCCTCTACACTGTCCCCCATCAAACACTCCCAGGGACAGGGGGTTAGATACAGGGTAAAACTCCCTCTACACCGTTCCACATCAAACACTCCCAGGGACAGGGGGTTAGATACAAGGTAAGGCTCCCTCTACACTGTCCCCCATCAAACACTCCCAGGGACAGGGGGTTAGATACAGGGTAAAGCTCCCTCTACACTGTCCCCCATCAAACACTCCCAGGGACACGTGGTTAGATACAGGGTAAAGCTCCCTCTACACTGTCCCCCATCAAACACTCCCAGGGACAGGGGGTTAGACACAGGGTAAAGCTTCCTCTACACTGTCCACCCCATCAAACACTGCCAGGGACAGGGGGTTAGATACAGGGTAAAGCTCCCTCTACACCGTTCCCCATCAAACACTCGCAGGACAAGTGGTTAGATACAGGGTAAAGCTCCCTCTACACTGTCCCCCATCAAACACTCCCAGGGACAGGGGGTTAGATACAGGGTAAAGCTCCCTCTACACTGTCCCCCATCAAACACTCCCAGGGACAGGGGGTTAGATACCGGGTAAAGCTTCCTCTACACTGTCCCCCATCAAACACTCCCTGGGACAGGGGGTTAGATACAGGGTAAAGCTCCCTCTACACCTTCCCCCATCAAACACTCCCAGGGACAGGGGGTTAGATACAGGGTAAAGCTCCCTCTACACCGTCCCCCCCCATCAAACACTCCCAGGGACAGGGGGTTAGATACAAGGTAAAGCTTCCTCTACACCGTCCTCCATCAAACACTCCCAGGGACAGGGGGTTAGATAGAAGGTAAAGCTCCCTCTACACTGTCCCCCATCAAACACTCCCTGGGACAGGGGGTTAGATACAGGGTAAAGCTCCCTCTACACTGTCCCCACCAAGAAACACTCCCAGCGACAGGGGGTTAGATACAGGGTAAAGCTCCCTCTACACTGTCCCCCCCATCAAACACTCCCAGGGACAGGGGGTTAGATACAGGGTAAAGCTCCCTCTACACTGTCCCCACCAAGAAACACTCCCAGCGACAGGGGGTTAGATACAGGGTAAAGCTCCCTCTACACTGTCCACCATCAAACACTCCCAGGGACAGGGGGTTAGATACAGGGTAAAGCTCCCTCTACACTGTCCCCCATCAAACACTCCCAGGGACAGGGGGTTAGATACAGGGTAAAGCTCCCTCTACACTGTCCCCCATCAAACACTCCCAGGGACAGGGGGTGAGATACAGGGTAAAGCTCCCTCTACACTGTCCCCCCCATCAAACACTCCCAGGGACAGGGGGTTAGATACAGGGTAAAGCTCCCTCTACACTGTCCACCATCAAACACTCCCAGGGACAGGGGGTTAGATACAGGGTAAAGCTCCCTCTACACTGTCGCCCCATCAAACACTCCAAGGGACACGGCGTTAGATACAGGGTAAAGCTTCCTCTACACTGTCCCCCATCAAACACTCCAGGGACAGGGGGTTAGATACAGGGTAAAGCTCCCTCTACACTGTCCCCCATCAAACACTCCCAGGGACAGGGGGTTAGATACTGGGTAAAGCTCCCTCTACACCGTCCCCCATCAAACACTCCCAGGGACAGGGGGTGAGATACAGGGTAAAGCTCCCTCTACACTGTCGCCCCAACAAACACTCCCAGGCACAGGGGGTTAGATACAGGGTAAAGCTCCCTCTACACCGTAGCCCATCAAACACTCCAGGGACAGGGGGTTAGATACAGGGTAAAGCTTCCTCTACACTGTCGCCCCATCAAACACTCCCAGGGACAGGGGGTTAGATACAGGGTAAAGCTCCCTCTACACTGTCCACCATCAAACACTCCCAGGGACAGGGGATTAGACACAGGGTAAAGCTCCCTCTACACTGTCCCCCATCAAACACTCCCAGGGACAGGGGGTTAGACACAGGGTAAAGCTCCCTCTACACTGTCCCCCATCTAACACTCCCAGGGACAGGGGGTTAGATACAGGGTAAAGCTCCCTCTACACCGTTCCCCATCAAACACTCCCAGGACAAGGGGTTATATACAGGGTAAAGCTCCCTCTACACTGTCCCCCATCAAACACTTCCAGGGACAGGGGGTTAGATACAGGGTAAAGCTCCCTCTACACTGTCCCCCATCAAACACTCCCAGGGACAGGGGGTTAGATACAGGGTAAAGCTCCCTCTACACTGTCCCCCCCATCAAACACTCCCAGCGACAGGGGGTTAGATACAGGGTAAAGCTCCCTCTACACTGTCCACCATCAAACACTCCCAGGGACAGGGGGTTAGATACAGGGTAAAGCTTCCTCTACACTGTCCCCCCCAATAAACACTCCCAGCGACAGGGGGTAAGATACAGGGTAAAGCTCCCTCTACACTGTCCCCCATCAAACACTCCCAGGGACAGGCGGTTAGATACAGGGTAAAGCTCCCTCTACACTGTCCCCCATCAAACACTCCCAGGGACAGGGGGTTAGATACAGGGTAAAGCTCTCTCTACACTGTCCCCCCCATCAAACACTCCCAGGGACAGGGGGTTAGATACAGGGTAAAGCTCCCTCTACACCGTCCCCCCCCATCAAACACTCCCAGGGACAGGCGGTTAGATACAGGGTAAAGCTTCCTCTACACTGTCCCCCATCAAACACTCCCAGGGACAGGGGGTGAGATACATGGTAAAGCTCCCTCTACACTGTCCCCCATCAAACACTCCCAGGGACAGGGGGTTAGATACAGGGTAAAGCTTCCTCTACACTGTCCCCCATCAAACACTCCCACGGACAGGGGATTAGATACAGGGTAAAGCTCCCTCTACACCGTTCCACATCAAACACTCCCAGGACAAGGGGTTAGACACAGGGTAAAGCTCCCTCTACACTGTCCCCCATCAAACACTCCCAGGACAAGGGGATAGATACAGGGTAAAGCTCCCTCTACACTGTCCCCCATCAAACACTCCCAGGGACAGGGGGTTAGATACAGGGTAAAGCTCCCTCTACACTGTCCCCACCATCAAACACTCCCAGGGACAGGGGGTTAGATACAGGGTAAAGCTCCCTCTACACTGTCCCCCATCAAACACTCCCAGGGACAGGGGGTTAGATACAGGGTAAAGCTCCCTCTACACTGTCCTCCATCAAACACTCCCAGGGACACGTGGTTAGATACAGGGTAAAGCTCCCTCTACACTGTCCCCCATCAAACACTCCAGGGACAGGGGGTTAGATACAGGGTAAAGCTCCCTCTACACCGTTCCACATCAAACACTCCCAGGGACAGGCGGTTAGATACAAGGTAATGCTCCCTCTACACTGTCCCCCATCAAACACTCCCAGGGACAGGGGGTTAGATACAAGGTAAGGCTCCCTCTACACTGTCCCCCATCAAACACTCCCAGGGACAGGGGGTTAGATACAGGGTAAAGCTCCCTCTACACTGTCCTCCATCAAACACTCCCAGGGACACGTGGTTAGATACAGGGTAAAGCTCCCTCTACACTGTCCCCCATCAAACACTCCCAGGGACAGGGGGTTAGATACAGGGTAAAGCTCCCTCTACACTGTCCCCCATCAAACACTCCCAGGGACAGGGGGTTAGATACAGGGTAATGCTCCCTCTACACTGTCCCCCATCAAACACTCCCTGGGACAGGGGGTTCGATACAGGGTAAAGCTCCCTCTACACTGTCCCCCATCAAACACTCCCAGGGACAGGGGGTTAGATAGAAGGTAAGGCTCCCTCTACACTGTCCCCCATCAAACACTCCGAGGGACAGGGGGTTAGATACAGGGTAAAGCTCCCTCTACACTGTCCCCCATCAAACACTCCCAAGGACAGGGGGTTAGATACAGGGTAAAGCTCCCTCTACACTGTCGCCCCATCAAACACTCCCAGGGACAGGCGGTTAGATACAGGGTAAAGCTCCCTCTACACTGTCCCCCATCAAACACTCCCAGGGACAGGGGGTTAGATACAAGGTAAGGCTCCCTCTACACTGTCCCCCATCAAACACTCCCAGGGACAGGGGGTTAGATACAGGGTAAAGCTCCCTCTACACTGTCCCCCATCAAACACTCCCAAGGACAGGGGGATAGATACAGGGTAAAGCTCCCTCTACACTGTCCCCCATCAAACACTCCCAGGGACAGGCGGTTAGATACAGGGTAAAGCTCCCTCTACACCGTCCCCCCCCATCAAACACTCCCAGGGACAGGCGGTTAGATACAGGGTAAAGCTCCCTCTACACTGTCCCCCATCAAACACTCCCAGGGACAGGGGGTTAGATACAGGGTAAAGCTCCCTCTACACCGTTCCCCATCAAACACTCCCAGGACAAGGGGTTATATACAGGGTAAAGCTCCCCCTACACTGTCCCCCATCAAACACTCCCAGGGACAGGCGGTTAGATACAGGGTAAAGCTCCCTCTACACTGTCCCCCCCAATAAACACTCCCAGCGACAGGGGGTAAGATACAGGGTAAAGCTCCCTCTACACTGTCCCCCATCAAACACTCCCAGGGACAGGGGGTTAGATACATGGTAAAGCTCCCTCTACACTGTCCCCCATCAAACACTCCCAGGGACAGGGGGTTAGATACAGGGTAAAGCTCCCTCTACACTGTCCCCCCCAATAAACACTCCCAGCGACAGGGGGTAAGATACAGGGTAAAGCTCCCTCTACACTGTCCCCCATCAAACACTCCCAGGGACAGGGGGTTAGACACAGGGTAAAGCTCCCTCTACACTGTCCCCCCATCAAACACACCCTGCGACAGGGGGTTTGATACAGGGTAAAGCTCCCTCTACACCTTCCCCCATCAAACACTCCCAGGGACAGGGGGTTAGATACAGGGTAAAGCTCCCTCTACACTGTCCCCCCCATCAAACACTCCCAGGGACAGGGGGTTAGATACAGGGTAAAGCTCCCTCTACACTGTCGCCCCATCAAACACTCCCAGGGACAGGGGGTTAGATACAGGTTAAAGCTTCCTCTACACTGTCGCCCCATCAAACACTCCAAGGGACACGGGGTTAGATACAGGGTAAAGCTCCCTCTACACTGTCCCCCCCATCAAACACTCCCAGGGACAGGGGGTTAGATACAGGGTAAAGCTCCCTCTACACCGTCCCCCATCAAACACTCCCAGGGACAGGGGGTTAGATACAGGGTAAAGCTCCCTCTACACTGTCCCCCATCAAACACTCCCAGGGACAGGCGGTTAGATACAGGGTAAAGCTCCCTCTACACTGTCGCCCCATCAAACACTCCCAGCGACAGGGGGTTAGATACAGGGTAAAGCTCCCTCTACACCGTCCCCCCCATCAAACACTCCCAGGGACAGGCGGTTAGATACAGGGTAAAGCTCCCTCTACACTGTGCCCCCCATCAAACACTCCCTGGGACAGGGGGTTAGATACAGGGTAAAGCTCTCTCTACTCTGTCCCACATTAAACACTCCCAGGGACAGGCGGTTAGATACAGGGTAAAGCTCCCTCTACACTGTCCCCCATCAAACACTCCCAGGGACAGGGGGTTAGATACAGGGTAAAGCTCCCTCTACACCGTCCCCACCCATCAAACACTCCCAGGGACAGGCGGTTAGATACAGGGTAAAGCTCCCTCTACACTGTCCCCCCCATCATACACTCCCAGGGACAGGGGGTTAGATACAGGGTAAAGCTCCCTCTACACTGTCCCCCATCAAACACTCCCAGGGACAGGGGGTTAGATACAGGGTAAAGCTCCCTTTACACTGTCCCCCATCAAACACTCCAGGGACAGGGGGTTAGATACAGGGTAAAGCTCCCTCTACACTGTCCCCCATCAAACACTCCCAGGGACAGGGGGTTAGATACTGGGTAAAGCTCCCTCTACACCGTCCCCCATCAAACACTCCCAGGGACAGGGGGTGAGATACAGGGTAAAGCTCCCTCTACACTGTCGCCCCAACAAACACTCCCAGGCACAGGGGGTTAGATACAGGGTAAAGCTCCCTCTACACCGTAGCCCATCAAACACTCCAGGGACAGGGGGTTAGATACAGGGTAAAGCTTCCTCTACACTGTCGCCCCATCAAACACTCCCAGGGACAGGGGGTTAGATACAGGGTAAAGCTCCCTCTACACTGTCCACCATCAAACACTCCCAGGGACAGGGGATTAGACACAGGGTAAAGCTCCCTCTACACTGTCCCCCATCAAACACTCCCAGGGACAGGGGGTCAGATACAGGGTAAAGCTCCCTCTACACTGTCCACCATCAAACACTCCAAGGGACAAGGGGTTAGATACAGTGTAAAGCTTCCTCTACACTGTCCACCATCAAACACTCCCAGGGACAGGGGGTTAGATACAGGGTAAAGCTCCCTCTACACTGTCCCCCATCTAACACTCCCAGGGACAGGGGGTTAGATACAGGGTAAAGCTCCCTCTACACCGTTCCCCATCAAACACTCCCAGGACAAGGGGTTATATACAGGGTAAAGCTCCCTCTACACTGTCCCACATCAAACACTTCCAGGGACAGGGGGTTAGATACAGGGTAAAGCTCCCTCTACACTGTCCCCCATCAAACACTCCCAGGGACAGGGGGTTAGATACAGGGTAAAGCTCCCTCTACACTGTCCCCCCCATCAAACACTCCCAGCGACAGGGGGTTAGATACAGGGTAAAGCTCCCTCTACACTGTCCACCATCAAACACTCCCAGGGACAGGGGGTTAGATACAGGGTAAAGCTTCCTCTACACTGTCCCCCCCAATAAACACTCCCAGCGACAGGGGGTAAGATACAGGGTAAAGCTCCCTCTACACTGTCCCCCATCAAACACTCCCAGGGACAGGCGGTTAGATACAGGGTAAAGCTCCCTCTACACCGTCCCCCCCCATCAAACACTCCCAGGGACAGGCGGTTAGATACAGGGTAAAGCTCCCTCTACACTGTCCCCCATCAAACACTCCCAGGGACAGGGGGTGAGATACATGGTAAAGCTCCCTCTACACTGTCCCCCATCAAACACTCCCAGGGACAGGGGGTTAGATACAGGGTAAAGCTCCCTCTACACTGTCCCCCATCAAACACTCCAGGGACAGGGGGTTAGATACAGGGTAAAGCTCCCTCTACACCGTTCCACATCAAACACTCCCAGGGACAGGCGGTTAGATACAAGGTAATGCTCCCTCTACACTGTCCCCCATCAAACACTCCCAGGGACAGGGGGTTAGATACAAGGTACGGCTCCCTCTACACTGTCCCCCATCAAACACTCCCAGGGACAGGGGGTTAGATACAGGGTAAAGCTCCCTCTACACTGTCCTCCATCAAACACTCCCAGGGACACGTGGTTAGATACAGGGTAAAGCTCCCTCTACACTGTCCCCCATCAAACACTCCCAGGGACAGGGGGTTAGATACAGGGTAAAGCTCCCTCTACACTGTCCCCCATCAAACACTCCCAGGGACAGGGGGTTAGATACAGGGTAATGCTCCCTCTACACTGTCCCCCATCAAACACTCCCAGGGACAGGGGGTTAGATAGAAGGTAAGGCTCCCTCTACACTGTCCCCCATCAAACACTCCGAGGGACAGGGGGTTAGATACAGGGTAAAGCTCCCTCTACACTGTCCACCATCAAACACTCCCAAGGACAGGGGGTTAGATACAGGGTAAAGCTCCCTCTACACTGTCGCCCCATCAAACACTCCCAGGGACAGGCGGTTAGATACAGGGTAAAGCTCCCTCTACACTGTCCCCCATCAAACACTCCCAGGGACAGGGGGTTAGATACAAGGTAAGGCTCCCTCTACACTGTCCCCCATCAAACACTCCCAAGGACAGGGGGTTAGATACAGGGTAAAGCTCCCTCTACACTGTCCCCCATCAAACACTCCCAAGGACAGGGGGTTAGATACAGGGTAAAGCTCCCTCTACACTGTCCCCCATCAAACACTCCCAGGGACAGGCGGTTAGATACAGGGTAAAGCTCCCTCTACACCGTCCCCCCCCATCAAACACTCCCAGGGACAGGCGGTTAGATACAGGGTAAAGCTCCCTCTACACTGTCCCCCATCAAACACTCCCAGGACAAGGGGTTATATACAGGGTAAAGCTCCCTCTACACTGTCCCCCATCAAACACTCCCAGGGACAGGCGGTTAGATACAGGGTAAAGCTCCCTCTACACTGTCCCCCCCAATAAACACTCCCAGCGACAGGGGGTAAGATACAGGGTAAAGCTCCCTCTACACTGTCCCCCATCAAACACTCCCAGGGACAGGGGGTTAGATACATGGTAAAGCTCCCTCTACACTGTCCCCCATCAAACACTCCCAGGGACAGGGGGTTAGATACAGGGTAAAGCTCCCTCTACACTGTCCCCCCCAATAAACACTCCCAGCGACAGGGGGTAAGATACAGGGTAAAGCTCCCTCTACACTGTCCCCCATCAAACACTCCCAGGGACAGGGGGTTAGACACAGGGTAAAGCTCCCTCTACACTGTCCCCCCATCAAACACACCCTGCGACAGGGGGTTTGATACAGGGTAAAGCTCCCTCTACACCTTCCCCCATCAAACACTCCCAGGGACAGGGGGTTAGATACAGGGTAAAGCTCCCTCTACACTGTCCCCCCCATCAAACACTCCCAGGGACAGGGGGTTAGACACAGGGTAAAGCTTCCTCTACACTGTCGCCCCATCAAACACTCCAAGGGACACGGGGTTAGATACAGGGTAAAGCTCCCTCTACACTGTCCCCCCCATCAAACACTCCCAGGGACAGGGGGTTAGATACAGGGTAAAGCTCCCTCTACACCGTCCCCCATCAAACACTCCCAGGGACAGGGGGTTAGATACAGGGTAAAGCTCCCTCTACACTGTCCCCCATCAAACACTCCCAGGGACAGGCGGTTAGATACAGGGTAAAGCTCCCTCTACACCGTCCCCACCCATCAAACACTCCCAGGGACAGGCGGTTAGATACAGGGTAAAGCTCCCTCTACACTGTCCCCCATCAAACACTCCCAGGACAAGGGGTTAGATACAGGGTAAAGCTCCCTCTACACTGTCCTCCATCAAACACTCCCAGGGACAGGGGGTTAGATACAGGGTAAAGCTTCCTCTACACTGTCCCCCATCAAACACTCCCAGGGACAGGGGGTTAGATACAGGGTAAAGCTCCCTCTACACTGTCCCCCATCAAACACTCCCAAGGACAGGGGGTTAGATACAAGGTAAGGCTTCCTCTACACTGTCCCCCATCAAACACTCCCAAGGACAGGGGGTTAGATACAGGGTAAAGCTCCCTCTACACTGTCGCCCCATCAAACACTCCCAGGGACAGGCGGTTAGATACAGGGTAAAGCTCCCTCTACACCGTCCCCCCCCCATCAAACACTCCCAGGGACAGGCGGTTAGATACAGGGTAAAGCTCCCTCTACACCGTCCCCCCCATCAAACACTCCCAGCGACAGGGGGTTAGATACAGGGTAAAGCTCCCTCTACACTGTCCCCCATCAAACACTCCCAGGGACAGGCGGTTAGATACAGGGTAAAGCTCCCTCTACACTGTCCCCCCCATCATACACTCCCAGGGACAGGGGGTTAGATACAGGGTAAAGCTCCCTCTACACTGTCCCCCATCAAACACTCCCAGGGACAGGCGGTTAGATACAGGGTAAAGCTCCCTTTACACTGTCCCCCCCATCAAACACTCCCAGCGACAGGGGGTTAGATACAGGGTAAAGCTCCCTCTACACTGTCCCCCATCAAACACTCCCAGGGACAGGCGGTTAGATACAGGGTAAAGCTCCCTCTACACCGTCCCCCCCCATCAAACACTCCCAGGGACAGGCGGTTAGATACAGGGTAAAGCTCCCTCTACACTGTACCCCATCAAACACTCCCAGGGACAGGCGGTTAGATACAGGGTAAAGCTCCCTCTACACTGTCCCCCATCAAACACTCCCAGGGACAGGGGGTTAGATACATGGTAAAGCTCCCTCTACACTGTCCCCCATCAAACACTCCCAGGGACAGGGGGTTAGATACAGGGTAAAGCTCCCTCTACACTGTCCCCCATCAAACACTCCCAGGGACAGGGGATTAGATACAGGGTAAAGCTCCCTCTACACCGTTCCACATCAAACACTCCCAGGACAAGGGGTTAGACACAGGGTAAAGCTCCCTCTACACTGTCCCCCATCAAACACTCCCAGGACAAGGGGATAGATACAGGGTAAAGCTCCCTCTACACTGTCCCCCATCAAACACTCCCAGGGACAGGCGGTTAGATACAGGGTAAAGCTCCCTCTACACTGTCCCCCATCAAACACTCCCAGGGACAGGGGGTTAGATACAGCGTAAAGCTCCCTCTACACTGCCCCCCATCAAACACTCCCAGGGACAGGGGGTTAGATACAGGGTAAAGCTCCCTCTGCACTGTCCCCCATCAAACACTCCAAGGGACAGGGGATTAGATACAGGGTAAAGCTCCCTCTACACTGTCCCCCATCAAACACTCCCAGCGACAGGGGGTTAGATACAGGGTAAAGCTCCCTCTACACCGTCCCCACCCCATCAACACTCCCAGGGACAGGGGGTTAGATACAGGGTAAAGCTCCCTCTACACCGTCCCCCATCAAACACTCCAGGGACAGGGGGTTAGACACAGGGTAAAGCTCCCTCTACACTGTCGCCCCAACAAACACTCCCAGGGACAGGGGGTTAGATACAGGGTAAAGCTCCCTCTACACTGTCGCCCATCAAACACTCCCAGGGACAAGGGGTTAGACACAGGGTAAAGCTCCCTCTACACTGTCCCCCCATCAAACACACCCTGCGACAGGGGGTTTGATACAGGGTAAAGCTCCCTCTACACCTTCCCCCATCAAACACTCCCAGGGACAGGGGGTTAGATACAGGGTAAAGCTCCCTCTACACCTTCCCCCATCAAACACTCCCAGGGACAGGGGGTTAGATACAGGGTAAAGCTCCCTCTACACTGTCCCCCATCAAACACTCCAGCGACAGGGGGTAGATACAGGGTAAAGCTCCCTCTACACTGTCCCCCCCATCAAACACTCCCAGGGACAGGGGGTTAGATACAGGGTAAAGCTCCCTCTACACTGTCCCCACCATCAAACACTCCCAGGGACAGGGGGTTAGATACAGGGTAAAGCTCCCTCTACACTGTCCCCCGCCATCAAACACTCCCAGGGACAGGGGGTTAGATACAAGGTAAGGCTCCCTCTACACTGTCCCCCATCAAACACTCCCAGGGACAGGGGGTTAGATACAGGGTAAAGCTCCCTCTACACTGTCCCCCATCAAACACTGCCAGGGACAGGGGGTTAGATACAGGGTAAAGCTCCCTCTACACTGTCCCCCATCAAACACTCCCAGGGACACGTGGTTAGATACAGGGTAAAGCTCCCTCTACACTGTCCACCCCATCAAACACTCCCAGGGACAGGGGGTTAGATACAAGGTAACGCTCCCTCTACACTGTCCCCCATCAAACACTGCCAGGGACAGGGGGTTAGATACAGGGTAAAGCTCCCTCTACACCGTTCGACATCAAACACTCGCAGGACAAGTGGTTAGATACAGGGTAAAGCTCCCTCTACACTGTCCACCCCATCAAACACTCCCAGGGACAGGGGGTTAGATACAAGGTAAAGCTCCCTCTACACTGTCCCCCATCAAACACTCCCAGGGACAGGGGGTTAGATACAGGGTAAAGCTCCCTCTACACTGTCCCCCATCAAACACTCCCAGGGACAGGGGGTTAGATACAGGGTAAAGCTCCCTCTACACTGTCCCCCATCAAACACTCCCAGGGACAGGGGGTTAGATACAGGGTAAAGCTCCCTCTACACTGTCCCCCATCAAACACTCCCTGGGACAGGGGGTTAGATACAGGGTAAAGCTCCCTCTACACTGTCCCCCCATCAAACACTCCCAGGGACAGGGGGTTAGATACAGGGTAAAGCTCCCTCTACACCTTCCCCCATCAAACACTCCCAGGGACAGGGGGTTAGATACAGGGTAAAGCTCCCTCTACACCTTCCCCCATCAAACACTCCCAGGGACAGGGGGTTAGATACAGGGTAAAGCTCCCTCTACACCTTCCCCCATCAAACACTCCCAGGGACAGGGGGTTAGATACAGGGTAAAGCTCCCTCTACACTGTCCCCCATCAAACACTCCCAGGGACAGGCGGTTAGATACAAGGTAATGCTCCCTCTACACTGTCCCCCATCAAACACTCCCAGGGACAGGGGGTTAGATACAAGGTAAGGCTCCCTCTACACTGTCCCCCATCAAACACTCCCAGGGACAGGGGGTCAGATACAGGGTAAAGCTCCCTCTACACTGTCCACCATCAAACACTCCCAGGGACAAGGGGTTAGATACAGTGTAAAGCTCCCTCTACACTGTCCCCCATCAAACACTCCCAGGGACAGGGGGTTAGACACAGGGTAAAGCTCCCTCTACACTGTCCCCCATCTAACACTCCCAGGGACAGGGGGTTAGATACAGGGTAAAGCTCCCTCTACACTGTCCCCCATCAAACACTCCCAGGGACAGGCGGTTAGATACAGGGTAAAGCTCCCTCTACACTGTCCCCCCCATCAAACACTCCCAGCGACAGGGGGTTAGATACAGGGTAAAGCTTCCTCTACACTGTCCACCATCAAACACTCCCAGGGACAGGGGGTTAGATACAGGGTAAAGCTCCCTCTACACTGTCCCCCCCAATAAACACTCCCAGCGACAGCAGGTAAGATACAGGGTAAAGCTCCCTCTACACTGTCCCCCATCAAACACTCCCAGGGACAGGCGGTTAGATACAGGGTAAAGCTCCCTCTACACCGTCCCCCCCTATCAAACACTCCCAGGGACAGGCGGTTAGATACAGGGTAAAGCTCCCTCTACACTGTCCCCCATCAAACACTCCCAGGGACAGGGGGTTAGATACATGGTAAAGCTCCCTCTACACTGTCCCCCATCAAACACTCCCAGGGACAGGGGGTTAGATACAGGGTAAAGCTCCCTCTACACTGTCCCCACCATCAAACACTCCCCGGGACAGGGGGTTAGATACAGGGTAAAGCTCCCTCTACACTGTCCCCACCATCAAACACTCCCAGGGACAGGGGGTTAGATACATGGTAAAGCTCCCTCTACACTGTCCCCCATCAAACACTCCCACGGACAGGGGATTAGATACAGGGTAAAGCTCCCTCTACACTGTCCCCCATCAAACACTCCCACGGACAGGGGATTAGATACAGGGTAAAGCTCCCTCTACACCGTTCCACATCAAACACTCCCAGGACAAGGGGTTAGACACAGGGTAAAGCTCCCTCTACACTGTCCCCCATCAAACACTCCCAGGACAAGGGGATAGATACAGGGTAAAGCTCCCTCTACACTGTCCCCCATCAAACACTCCCAGGGACAGGGGGTTAGATACAGGGTAAAGCTCCCTCTACACTGTCGCCCCATCAAACACTCCAAGGGACAGGGGGTTAGATACAGGGTAAAGCTCCCTCTACACCGTCCCCCATCAAACACTCCCAGGGACAGGGGGTTAGATACAGGGTAAAGCTCCCTCTACACCGTCCCCCATCAAACACTCCCAGCGACAGGGGGTTAGATACAGGGTAAAGCTCCCTCTACACCGTCCCCCCCCCCATCAACACTCCCAGGTACAGGGGGTTAGATACAGGGTAAAGCTCCCTCTACACCGTCCCCCATCAAACACTCCAGGGACAGGGGGTTAGACACAGGGTAAAGCTCCCTCTACACTGTCGCCCCAACAAACACTCCCAGGCACAGGGGGTTAGATACAGGGTAAAGCTCCCTCTACACTGTCGCCCCATCAAACACTCCCAGGGACAGGGGGTTAGATACAGGGTAAAGCTCCCTCTACACTGTCCCCCATCAAACACTCCCAGGGACAGGGGGTCAGATACAGGGTAAAGCTCCCTCTACACTGTCCACCATCAAACACTCCCAGGGACAAGGGGTTAGATACAGGGTAAAGCTCCCTCTACACTGTCCCCCCATCAAACACTCCCTGCGACAGGGGGTTAGATACAGGGTAAAGCTCCCTCTACACCTTCCCCCATCAAACACTCCCAGGGACAGGGGGTTAGATACAAGGTAAAGCTCCCTCTACACTGTCCCCCATCAAACACTCCCAGGGACAGGGGGTTAGATACAGGGTAAAGCTTCCTCTACACTGTCCCCCCCAATAAACACTCCCAGCGACAGGGGGTAAGATACAGGGTAAAGCTCCCTCTACACTGTCCCCCATCAAACACTCCCAGGGACAGGCGGTTAGAGACAGGGTAAAGCTCCCTCTACACCGTCCCCCCCCATCAAACACTCCCAGGGACAGGCGGTTAGATACAGGGTAAAGCTCCCTCTACACTGTCACCCATCAAACACTCCCAGGGACAGGCGGTTAGATACAGGGTAAAGCTCCCTCTACACTGTCCCCACCATCAAACACTCCCAGGGACAGGGGGTTAGATACAGGGTAAAGCTTACTCTACACTGTCCCCCATCAAACACTCCCACGGACAGGGGATTAGATACAGGGTAAAGCTCCCTCTACACCGTTCCACATCAAACACTCCCAGGACAAGGGGTTAGACACAGGGTAAAGCTCCCTCTACACTGTCCCCCATCAAACACTCCCAGGGACAGGGGGTTAGATACAGGGTAAAGCTTCCTCTACACTGTCCCCCATCAAACACTCCCAGGGACAGGGGGTTAGATACAGGGTAAAGCTCCCTCTACACTGTCCCCACCATCAAACACTCCCAGGGACAGGGGGTTAGATACAGGGTAAAGCTCCCTCTACACTGTCCCCCATCAAACACTCCCAGGGACAGGGGGTTAGACACAGGGTAAAGCTTCCTCTACACTGTCCACCCCATCAAACACTCCCAGGGACAGGGGGTTAGATACAGGGTAAAGCTCCCTCTACACTGTCCCCCCATCAAACACACCCTGCGACAGGGGGTTTGATACAGGGTAAAGCTCCCTCTACACCTTCCCCCATCAAACACTCCCAGGGACAGGGGGTTAGATACAGGGTAAAGCTTCCTCTACACTGTCCCCCCATCAAACACTCCCAGGGACAGGGGGTTAGATACAGGGTAAAGCTCCCTCTACACTGTCCCCCATCAAACACTCCCAGGGACAGGCGGTTAGATACAGGGTAAAGCTTCCTCTACACTGTCCCCCCATCAAACACTCCCAGGGACAGGGGGTTAGATACAGGGTAAAGCTCCCTCTACACTGTCGCCCCATCAAACACTCCCAGGCACAGGGGGTTAGGTACAGGTTAAAGCTCCCTCTACACTGTCGCCCCATCAAACACTCCAAGGGACACGGGGTTAGATACAGGGTAAAGCTCCCTCTACACCGTCCCCCCCCATCAAACACTCCCAGGGACAGGCGGTTAGATACAGGGTAAAGCTCCCTCTGCACTGTCCCCCATCAAACACTCCCAGGGACAGGGGGTTAGATACAGGGTAAAGCTCCCTCTACACCGTTCCCCATCAAACACTCCCAGGGACAGGGGGTTAGATACAGGGTAAAGCTTCCTCTACACTGTCCCCCATCAAACACTCCCAGGGACAGGGGGTTAGATACAGGGTAAAGCTCCCTCTACACAGTCCCCCATCAAACACTCCCAGGGACAGGCGGTTAGATACAGGGTAAAGCTTCCTCTACACTGTCCCCCATCAAACACTCCCAGGGACAGGGGGTTAGATACAGGGTAAAGCTCCCTCTACACCGTCCCCCCCATCAAACACTCCCAGGGACTGGCGGTTAGATACAGGGTAAAGCTCCCTCTACACTGTCCCCCATCAAACACTCCCAGGGACACGTGGTTAGATACAGGGTAAAGCTCCCTCTACACTGTCCCCCATCAAACACTCCCAGGGACAGGGGGTTAGACACAGGGTAAAGCTTCCTCTACACTGTCCACCCCATCAAACACTCCCAGGGACAGGGGGTTCGATACAAGGTAACGCTCCCTCTACACTGTCCCCCATCAAACACTGCCAGGGACAGGGGGTTAGATACAGGGTAAAGCTCCCTCTACACCGTCCCCCCCATCAAACACTCCCAGGGACAGGCGGTTAGATACAGGGTAAAGCTTCCTCTACACTGTCCCCCATCAAACACTCCCAGGGACAGGGGGTTAGATACAGGGTAAAGCTCCCTCTACACTGTCGCCCCATCAAACACTCCCAGGGACAGGGGGTTAGATACAGGGTAAAGCTCCCTCTACACCGTCCCCCATCAAACACTCCAGGGACAGGGGGTCAGATACAGGGTAAAGCTCCCTCTACACTGTCCACCATCAAACACTCCCAGGACAGGGGGTTAGATACAGGGTAACGCTCCCTCTACACTGTCCACCATCAAACACTCCCAGGGACAGGGGGTTAGATACAGGGTAAAGCTCCCTCTACACTGTCCCCCCCAATAAACACTCCCAGCGACAGGGGGTAAGATACAGGGTAAAGCTCCCTCTACACTGTCCCCCATCAAACACTCCCAAGGACAGGGGGTTAGATACAGGGTAAAGCTCCCTCTACACCGTCCCCCCCCATCAAACACTCCCAGGGACAGGCGGTTAGATACAGGGTAAAGCTCCCTCTACACTGTCCCCCATCAAATACTCCGAGGGACAGGGGGTTAGATACAGGGTAAAGCTCCCTCTACACTGTCCCCCATCAAACACTCCCAGGGACAGGGGGTTAGACACAGGGTAAAGCTTACTCTACACTGTCCACCCCATCAAACACTCCCAGGGACAGGGGGTTAGATACAGGGTAAAGCTCCCTCTACACTGTCCCCCCATCAAACACACCCAGGGACAGGGGGTTAGATACAGGGTAAAGCTCCCTCTACACTGTCCCCCATCAAACACTCCCAGGGACAGGGGGTTAGACACAGGGTAAAGCTTACTCTACACTGTCCACCCCATCAAACACTCCCAGGGACAGGGGGTTAGATACAGGGTAAAGCTCTCTCTACACTGTCCCCCCATCAAACACACCCAGGGACAGGGGGTTAGATACAGGGTAAAGCTCCCTCTACACCTTCCCCCATCAAACACTCCAGGGACAGGGGGTTAGATACAAGGTAAAGCTCCCTCTACACTGTCCCCCATCAAACACTCCCAGGGACAGGGGTTTAGATACAGGGTAAAGATCCCTCTACACCGTTCCCCATCAAACACTCCCAGGGACAGGGGGTTAGACACAGGGTAAAGCTCCCTCTACACTGTCCCCCATCAAACACGCCCAGGGACAGGGGGTTAGACACAGGGTAAAGCTCCCTCTACACTGTCCCCCATCAAACACTCCCAGGGACAGGGGGTTAGACACAGGGCAAAGCTCCCTCTACACTGTCCCCCATCAAACACTCCCAGGACAAGGGGTTAGACACAGGGTAAAGCTCCCTCTACACTGTCCCCCATCAAACACTCCCAGGACAAGGGGATAGATACAGGGTAAAGCTCCCTCTACACTGTCCCCCATCAAACACTCCCAGGGACAGGGGGTTAGATACAGGGTAAAGCTCCCTCTACGCTGTCGCCCCATCAAACACTCCAAGGGACAGGGGGTTAGATACAGGGTAAAGCTCCCTCTACACCGTCCCCCATCAAACACTCCCAGGGACAGGGGGTTAGATACAGGGTAAAGCTCCCTCTACACTGTCCCCCATCAAACACTCCCAGGGACAGGGGATTAGATACAGGGTAAAGCTCCCTCTACACTGTCCCCCATCAAACACTCCCAGCGACAGGGGGTTAGATACAGGGTAAAGCTCCCTCTACACCGTCCCCCCCCCCATCAACACTCCCAGGTACAGGGGGTTAGATACAGGGTAAAGCTCCCTCTACACCGTCCCCCATCAAACACTCCCAGGCACAGGGGGTTAGATACAGGGTAAAGCTCCCTCTACACTGTCGCCCCATCAAACACTCCCAGGGACAGGGGGTTAGATACAGGGTAAAGCTTCCTCTACACTGTCCCCCCCAATAAACACTCCCAGCGACAGGGGGTAAGATACAGGGTAAAGCTCCCTCTACACTGTCCCCCATCAAACACTCCCAGGGACAGGCGGTTAGAGACAGGGTAAAGCTCCCTCTACACCGTCCCCCCCCATCAAACACTCCCAGGGACAGGCGGTTAGATACAGGGTAAAGCTCCCTCTACACTGTCCCCACCATCAAACACTCCCAGGGACAGGGGGTTAGATACAGGGTAAAGCTTACTCTACACTGTCCCCCATCAAACACTCCCACGGACAGGGGATTAGATACAGGGTAAAGCTCCCTCTACACTGTCCCCACCATCAAACACTCCCAGGGACAGGGGGTTAGATACAGGGTAAAGCTCCCTCTACACTGTCCCCCATCAAACACTCCCAGGGACAGGGGGTTAGACACAGGGTAAAGCTTCCTCTACACTGTCCACCCCATCAAACACTCCCAGGGACAGGGGGTTAGATACAGGGTAAAGCTCCCTCTACACTGTCCCCCCATCAAACACTCCCTGGGACAGGGGGTTTGATACAGGGTAAAGCTCCCTCTACACCTTCCCCCATCAAACACTCCCAGGGACAGGCGGTTAGATACAGGGTAAAGCTTCCTCTACACTGTCCCCCCATCAAACACTCCCAGGGACAGGGGGTTAGATACAGGGTAAAGCTCCCTCTACACTGTCGCCCCATCAAACACTCCAAGGGACACGGGGTTAGATACAGGGTAAAGCTCCCAATACACTGTCCCCCATCAAACACTCCCAGGGACAGGCGGTTAGATACAGGGTAAAGCTCCCTCTACACTGTCCCCCATCAAACACTCCCAGGGACAGGGGGTCAGATACAGGGTAAAGCTCCCTCTACACTGTCCACCATCAAACACTCCCAGGGACAAGGGGTTAGATACAGGGTAAAGCTCCCTCTACACTGTCCCCCCATCAAACACTCCCTGCGACAGGGGGTTAGATACAGGGTAAAGCTCCCTCTACACCTTCCCCCATCAAACACTCCCAGCGACAGGGGGTTAGATACAAGGTAAAGCTCCCTCTACACTGTCCCCCATCAAACACTCCCAGGGACAGGGGGTTAGATACAGGGTAAAGCTCCCTCTACACTGTCCCCCCCAATAAACACTCCCAGCGACAGGGGGTAAGATACAGGGTAAAGCTCCCTCTACACTGTCCCCCATCAAACACTCCCAGGGACAGGCGGTTAGAGACAGGGTAAAGCTCCCTCTACACCGTCCCCCCCCATCAAACACTCCCAGGGACAGGCGGTTAGATACAGGGTAAAGCTCCCTCTACACTGTCCCCCATCAAACACTCCCAGGGACAGGCGGTTAGATACAGGGTAAAGCTCCCTCTACACTGTCCCCACCATCAAACACTCCCAGGGACAGGGGGTTAGATACAGGGTAAAGCTTACTCTACACTGTCCCCCATCAAACACTCCCACGGACAGGGGATTAGATACAGGGTAAAGCTCCCTCTACACCGTTCCACATCAAACACTCCCAGGACAAGGGGTTAGACACAGGGTAAAGCTCCCTCTACACTGTCCCCCATCAAACACTCCCAGGACAAGGGGATAGGTACAGGGTAAAGCTTCCTCTACACTGTCCCCCATCAAACACTCCCAGGGACAGGGGGTTAGATACAGGGTAAAGCTCCCTCTACACTGTCCCCACCATCAAACACTCCCAGGGACAGGGGGTTAGATACAGGGTAAAGCTCCCTCTACACTGTCCCCCATCAAACACTCCCAGGGACAGGGGGTTAGACACAGGGTAAAGCTTCCTCTACACTGTCCACCCCATCAAACACTCCCAGGGACAGGGGGTTAGATACAGGGTAAAGCTCCCTCTACACTGTCCCCCCATCAAACACACCCTGCGACAGGGGGTTTGATACAGGGTAAAGCTCCCTCTACACCTTCCCCCATCAAACACTCCCAGGGACAGGGGGTTAGATACAGGGTAAAGCTTCCTCTACACTGTCCCCCCATCAAACACTCCCAGGGACAGGGGGTTAGATACAGGGTAAAGCTCCCTCTACACCGTCCCCCCCCATCAAACACTCCCAGGGACCGGCGGTTAGATACAGGGTAAAGCTCCCTCTACACTGTCCCCCATCAAACACTCCCAGGGACAGGCGGTTAGATACAGGGTAAAGCTCCCTCTACACTGTCCCCCATCAAACACTCCCAGGGACAGGCGGTTAGATACAGGGTAAAGCTCCCTCTACACTGTCCCCCATCAAACACTGCCAGGGACAGGGGGTTAGATACAGGGTAAAGCTCCCTCTACACCGTCCCCCCCATCAAACACTCCCAGGGACAGGCGGTTAGATACAGGGTAAAGCTTCCTCTACACTGTCCACCATCAAACACTCCCAGGGACAGGGGGGTTAGATACAGGGTAAAGCTCCCTCTACACTGTCCCCCATCAAACACTCCCAGGGACAGGGGGTTAGATACAGGGTAAAGCTCCCTCTACACTGTCGCCCCATCAAACACTCCCAGGGACAGGGGGTTAGATACAGGGTAAAGCTCCCTCTACACCGTCCCCCATCAAACACTCCAGGGACAGGGGGTCAGATACAGGGTAAAGCTTCCTCTACACTGTCCACCATCAAACACTCCCAGGACAGGGGGTTAGATACAGGGTAAAGCTCCCTCTACACTGTCCCCACCATCAAACACTCCCAAGGACAGGGGGTTAGATACAGGGTAAAGCTCCCTCTACACCGTCCCCCCCCATCAAACACTCCCAGGGACAGGCGGTTAGATACAGGGTAAAGCTCCCTCTACACTGTCCCCCATCAAATACTCCGAGGGACAGGGGGTTAGATACAGGGTAAAGCTCCCTCTACACTGTCCCCCATCAAACACTCCCAGGGACAGGGGGTTAGACACAGGGTAAAGCTTACTCTACACTGTCCACCCCATCAAACACTCCCAGGGACAGGGGGTTAGATACAGGGTAAAGCTCCCTCTACACTGTCCCCCCATCAAACACACCCAGGGACAGGGGGTTAGATACAGGGTAAAGCTCCCTCTACACCTTCCCCCATCAAACACTCCCAGGGACAGGGGGTTAGATACAGGGTAAAGCTCCCTCTACACTGTCCCCCATCAAACACTCCCAGGGACAGGGGGTTAGACACAGGGTAAAGCTTACTCTACACTGTCCACCCCATCAAACACTCCCAGGGACAGGGGGTTAGATACAGGGTAAAGCTCCCTCTACACTGTCCCCCCATCAAACACACCCAGGGACAGGGGGTTAGATACAGGGTAAAGCTCCCTCTACACCTTCCCCCATCAAACACTCCAGGGACAGGGGGTTAGATACAAGGTAAAGCTCCCTCTACACTGTCCCCCATCAAACACTCCCAGGGACAGGGGTTTAGATACAGGGTAAAGCTCCCTCTACACCGTTCCCCATCAAACACTCCCAGGGACCCGGGGTTAGATACAGGGTAAAGCTCCCTCTACACTGTCCCCCATCAAACACTCCCAGGGACAGGGGGTTAGACACAGGGTAAAGCTCCCTCTACACTGTCCCCCATCAAACACTCCCAGGGACAGGGGGTTAGACACAGGGTAAAGCTCCCTCTACACTGTCCCCCATCAAACACTCCCAGGGACAGGGGGTTAGACACAGGGTAAAGCTTCCTCTACACTGTCCCCCATCAAACACTCCCAGGACAAGGGGTTAGACACAGGGTAAAGCTCCCTCTACACTGTCCCCCATCAAACACTCCCAGGACAAGGGGATAGATACAGGGTAAAGCTCCCTCTACACTGTCCCCCATCAAACACTCCCAGGGACAGGGGGTTAGATACAGGGTAAAGCTCCCTCTACGCTGTCGCCCCATCAAACACTCCAAGGGACAGGGGGTTAGATACAGGGTAAAGCTCCCTCTACACTGTCCCCCATCAAACACTCCCAGGGACAGGGGGTTAGATACAGGGTAAAGCTCCCTCTACACTGTCCCCCATCAAACACTCCCAGGGACAGGGGATTAGATACAGGGTAAAGCTCCCTCTACACTGTCCCCCATCAAACACTCCCAGCGACAGGGGGTTAGATACAGGGTAAAGCTCCCTCTACACCGTCCCCCCCCCCATCAACACTCCCAGGTACAGGGGGTTAGATACAGGGTAAAGCTCCCTCTACACCGTCCCCCATCAAACACTCCCAGGCACAGGGGGTTAGATACAGGGTAAAGCTCCCTCTACACTGTCGCCCCATCAAACACTCCCAGGGACAGGGGGTTAGATACAGGGTAAAGCTCCCTCTACACTGTCCCCCATCAAACACTCCCAGGGACAGGGGGTCAGATACAGGGTAAAGCTCCCTCTACACCGTCCCCCATCAAACACTCCCAGGGACAAGGGGTTAGATACAGGGTAAAGCTCCCTCTACACTGTCCCCCCATCAAACACTCCCTGCGACAGGGGGTTAGATACAGGGTAAAGCTCCCTCTACACCTTCCCCCATCAAACACTCCCAGGGACAGGGGGTTAGATACAAGGTAAAGCTCCCTCTACACTGTCCCCCATCAAACACTCCCAGGGACAGGGAGTTAGATACAGGGTAAAGCTCCCTCTACACTGTCCCCCATCAAACACTCCCAGGGACAGGCGGTTAGAGACAGGGTAAAGCTCCCTCTACACCGTCCCCCCCCATCAAACACTCCCAGGGACAGGCGGTTAGATACAGGGTAAAGCTCCCTCTACACTGTCCCCCATCAAACACTCCCAGGGACAGGCGGTTAGATACAGGGTAAAGCTCCCTCTACACTGTCCCCACCATCAAACACTCCCAGGGACAGGGGGTTAGATACAGGGTAAAGCTTACTCTACACTGTCCCCCATCAAACACTCCCACGGACAGGGGATTAGATACAGGGTAAAGCTCCCTCTACACTGTCCCCACCATCAAACACTCCCAGGGACAGGGGGTTAGATACAGGGTAAAGCTTCCTCTACACTGTCCACCCCATCAAACACTCCCAGGGACAGGGGGTTAGATACAGGGTAAAGCTCCCTCTACACTGTCCCCCCATCAAACACTCCCTGGGACAGGGGGTTTGATACAGGGTAAAGCTCCCTCTACACCTTCCCCCATCAAACACTCCCAGGGACAGGGGGTTAGATACAGGGTAAAGCTTCCTCTACACTGTCCCCCCATCAAACACTCCCAGGGACAGGGGGTTAGATACAGGGTAAAGCTCCCTCTACACTGTCCCCCATCAAACACTCCCAGGGACAGGCGGTTAGATACAGGGTAAAGCTTCCTCTACACTGTCCCCCCATCAAACACTCCCAGGGACAGGGGGTTAGATACAGGGTAAAGCTCCCTCTACACTGTCGCCCCATCAAACACTCCCAGGCACAGGGGGTTAGATACAGGTTAAAGCTCCCTCTACACTGTCGCCCCATCAAACACTCCAAGGGACACGGGGTTAGATACAGGGTAAAGCTCCCTCTACACTGTCCCCCATCAAACACTCCCAGGGACAGGCGGTTAGATACAGGGTAAAGCTCCCTCTACACTGTCCCCCATCAAACACTCCCAGGGACAGGCGGTTAGATACAGGGTAAAGCTCCCTCTACACTGTCCCCCATCAAACACTCCCAGGGACAGGGGGTTAGATACAGGGTAAAGCTCCCTCTACACCGTCCCCCACATCAAACACTCCCAGGGACAGGCGGTTAGATACAGGGTAAAGCTCCCTCTACACTGTCGCCCCATCAAACACTCCCAGGGACAGGGGGTTAGATACAGGGTAAAGCTCCCTCTACACTGTCCCCCATCAAACACTCCCAGGGACAGGGGGTCAGATACAGGGTAAAGCTCCCTCTACACTGTCCACCATCAAACACTCCCAGGGACAAGGGGTTAGATACAGGGTAAAGCTTCCTCTACACTGTCCCCCCATCAAACACTCCCTGCGACAGGGGGTTAGATACAGGGTAAAGCTCCCTCTACACCTTCCCCCATCAAACACTCCCAGGGACAGGGGGTTAGATACAAGGTAAAGCTCCCTCTACACTGTCCCCCATCAAACACTCCCAGGGACAGGGGGTTAGATACAGGGTAAAGCTTCCTCTACACTGTCCCCCCCAATAAACACTCCCAGCGACAGGGGGTAAGATACAGGGTAAAGCTCCCTCTACACTGTCCCCCATCAAACACTCCCAGGGACAGGCGGTTAGAGACAGGGTAAAGCTCCCTCTACACCGTCCCCCCCCATCAAACACTCCCAGGGACAGGCGGTTAGATACAGGGTAAAGCTCCCTCTACACTGTCCCCCATCAAACACTCCCAGGGACAGGCGGTTAGATACAGGGTAAAGCTCCCTCTACACTGTCCCCACCATCAAACACTCCCAGGGACAGGGGGTTAGATACAGGGTAAAGCTTACTCTACACTGTCCCCCATCAAACACTCCCACGGACAGGGGATTAGATACAGGGTAAAGCTCCCTCTACACTGTCCCCCATCAAACACTCCCAGGGACAGGGGGTTAGACACAGGGTAAAGCTCCCTCTACACTGTCCCCCATCAAACACTCCCAGGACAAGGGGATAGGTACAGGGTAAAGCTTCCTCTACACTGTCCCCCATCAAACACTCCCAGGGACAGGGGGTTAGATACAGGGTAAAGCTCCCTCTACACTGTCCCCACCATCAAACACTCCCAGGGACAGGGGGTTAGATACAGGGTAAAGCTCCCTCTACACTGTCCCCCATCAAACACTCCCAGGGACAGGGGGTTAGACACAGGGTAAAGCTTCCTCTACACTGTCCACCCCATCAAACACTCCCAGGGACAGGGGGTTAGATACAGGGTAAAGCTCCCTCTACACTGTCCCCCCATCAAACACACCCTGCGACAGGGGGTTTGATACAGGGTAAAGCTCCCTCTACACCTTCCCCCATCAAACACTCCCAGGGACAGGGGGTTAGATACAGGGTAAAGCTTCCTCTACACTGTCCCCCCATCAAACACTCCCAGGGACAGGGGGTTAGATACAGGGTAAAGCTCCCTCTACACTGTCCCCCATCAAACACTCCCAGGGACAGGCGGTTAGATACAGGGTAAAGCTCCCTCTACACCGTCCCCCCCCATCAAACACTCCCAGGGACAGGCGGTTAGATACAGGGTAAAGCTCCCTCTACACTGTTCCCCATCAAACACTCCCAGGGACAGGCGGTTAGATACAGGGTAAAGCTCCCTCTACACTGTCCCCCATCAAACACTCCCAGGGACAGGCGGTTAGATACAGGGTAAAGCTCCCTCTACACCGTCCCCCCCATCAAACACTCCCAGGGACAGGCGGTTAGATACAGGGTAAAGCTCCCTCTACACTGTCCCCCATCAAACACTCCCAGGGACAGGGGGTTAGACACAGGGTAAAGCTCCCTCTACACTGTCCCCCATCAAACACTCCCAGGGACAGGGGGTTAGATACAGGGTAAAGCTCCCTCTACACTGTCCCCCATCAAACACTCCCAGGGACACGTGGTTAGATACAGGGTAAAGCTCCCTCTACACTGTCCCCCATCAAACACTCCCAGGGACAGGGTGTTAGATACAGTGTAAAGCCTCCTCTACACTGTCCCCCATCAAACACTCCCAGGGACAGGGGGTTAGATACAGGGTAAAGCTTCCTCTACACTGTCCCCCATCAAACACTCCCAGGGACAGGGGGTTAGACACAGGGTAAAGCTTCCTCTACACTGTCCACCCCATCAAACACTCCCAGGGACAGGGGGTTAGATACAAGGTAACGCTCCCTCTACACTGTCCCCCATCAAACACTCCCAGGGACAGGCGGTTAGATACACGGTAAAGCTCCCTCTACACTGTCCCCCCCATCAAACACTCCCAGGGACAGGGGGTTAGACACAGGGTAAAGCTCCCTCTACACTGTCCCCCATCAAACACTCCCAGGACAAGGGGTTAGACACAGGGTAAAGCTCCCTCTACACTGTCCCCCATCAAACACTCCCAGGGACAGGGGGTTAGATACAGGGTAAAGCTCCCTCTACACTGTCCCCCATCAAACACTCCCAGGGACAGGGGGTTAGATACAGGGTAAAGCTCCCTCTACACTGTCCCCCATCAAACACTCCCAGGGACAGGGGATTAGATACAGGGTAAAGCTCCCTCTACACTGTCCCCCATCAAACACTCCCAGCGACAGGGGGTTAGATACAGGGTAAAGCTCCCTCTACACCGTCCCCCCCCCCATCAACACTCCCAGGTACAGGGGGTTAGATACAGGGTAAAGCTCCCTCTACACCGTCCCCCATCAAACACTCCCAGGCACAGGGGGTTAGATACAGGGTAAAGCTCCCTCTACACTGTCGCCCCATCAAACACTCCCAGGGACAGGGGGTTAGATACAGGGTAAAGCTCCCTCTACACTGTCCCCCATCAAACACTCCCAGGGACAGGGGGTCAGATACAGGGTAAAGCTCCCTCTACACTGTCCACCATCAAACACTCCCAGGGACAAGGGGTTAGATACAGGGTAAAGCTCCCTCTACACTGTCCCCCCATAAAACACTCCCTGCGACAGGGGGTTAGATACAGGGTAAAGCTCCCTCTACACCTTCCCCCATCAAACACTCCCAGGGACAGGGGGTTAGATACAAGGTAAAGCTCCCTCTACACTGTCCCCCATCAAACACTCCCAGGGACAGGGAGTTAGATACAGGGTAAAGCTCCCTCTACACTGTCCCCCCCAATAAACACTCCCAGCGACAGGGGGTAAGATACAGGGTAAAGCTCCCTCTACACTGTCCCCCATCAAACACTCCCAGGGACAGGCGGTTAGAGACAGGGTAAAGCTCCCTCTACACTGTCCCCCGCCATCAAACACTCCCAGGGATAGGCGGTTAGATACAGGGTAAAGCTCCCTCTACACTGTCCCCCATCAAACACTCCCAGGGACAGGCGGTTAGATACAGGGTAAAGCTCCCTCTACACTGTCCCCACCATCAAACACTCCCAGGGACAGGGGGTTAGATACAGGGTAAAGCTTACTCTACACTGTCCCCCATCAAACACTCCCACGGACAGGGGATTAGATACAGGGTAAAGCTCCCTCTACACTGTCCCCACCATCAAACACTCCCAGGGACAGGGGGTTAGATACAGGGTAAAGCTCCCTCTACACTGTCCCCCATCAAACACTCCCAGGGACAGGGGGTTAGACACAGGGTAAAGCTTCCTCTACACTGTCCACCCCATCAAACACTCCCAGGGACAGGGGGTTAGATACAGGGTAAAGCTCCCTCTACACTGTCCCCCCATCAAACACTCCCTGGGACAGGGGGTTAGATACAGGGTAAAGCTTCCTCTACACTGTCCCCCCATCAAACACTCCCAGGGACAGGGGGTTAGATACAGGGTAAAGCTCCCTCTACACTGTCCCCCATCAAACACTCCCAGGGACAGGGGGTTAGATACAGGGTAAAGCTTCCTCTACACCTTCCCCCATCAAACACTCCAGGGACAGGCGGTTAGATACAGGGTAAAGCTTCCTCTACACTGTCCCCCCATCAAACACTCCCAGGGACAGGGGGTTAGATACAGGGTAAAGCTCCCTCTACACTGTCGCCCCATCAAACACTCCAAGGGACACGGGGTTAGATACAGGGTAAAGCTCCCTCTACACTGTCCCCCATCAAACACTCCCAGGGACAGGCGGTTAGATACAGGGTAAAGCTCCCTCTACACTGTCCCCCATCAAACACTCCCAGGGACAGGCCGTTAGATACAGGGTAAAGCTCCCTCTACACTGTCCCCCATCAAACACTCCCAGGGACAGGGGGTTAGATACAGGGTAAAGCTCCCTCTACACCGTCCCCCACATCAAACACTCCCAGGGACAGGCGGTTAGATACAGGGTAAAGCTCTCTCTACACTGACCCCCATCAAACACTCCCAGGGACAGGGGGTTAGACACAGGGTAAAGCTCCCTCTACACTGTCGCCCCATCAAACACTCCCAGGGACAGGGGGTTAGATACAGGGTAAAGCTCCCTCTACACTGTCCCCCATCAAACACTCCCAGGGACAGGGGGTTAGATACAGGGTAAAGCTCCCTCTACACTGTCCCCCCCAATAAACACTCCCAGCGACAGGGGGTAAGATACAGGGTAAAGCTCCCTCTACACTGTCCCCCATCAAACACTCCCAAGGACAGGGGGTTAGATACAGGGTAAAGCTCCCTCTACACCGTCCCCCCCCATCAAACACTCCCAGGGACAGGCGGTTAGATACAGGGTAAAGCTCCCTCTACACTGTCCCCCATCAAATACTCCGAGGGACAGGGGGTTAGTTACAGGGTAAAGCTCCCTCTACACTGTCCCCCATCAAACACTCCCAGGGACAGGGGGTTAGACACAGGGTAAAGCTTACTCTACACTGTCCACCCCATCAAACACTCCCAGGGACAGGGGGTTAGATACAGGGTAAAGCTCCCTCTACACTGTCCCCCCATCAAACACACCCAGGGACAGGGGGTTAGATACAGGGTAAAGCTCCCTCTACACCTTCCCCCATCAAACACTCCCAGGGACAGGGGGTTAGATACAGGGTAAAGCTCCCTCTACACTGTCCCCCATCAAACACTCCCAGGGACAGGGGGTTAGACACAGGGTAAAGCTTACTCTACACTGTCCACCCCATCAAACACTCCCAGGGACAGGGGGTTAGATACAGGGTAAAGCTCCCTCTACACTGTCCCCCCATCAAACACACCCAGGGACAGGGGGTTAGATACAGGGTAAAGCTCCCTCTACACCTTCCCCCATCAAACACTCCAGGGACAGGGGGTTAGATACAAGGTAAAGCTCCCTCTACACTGTCCCCCATCAAACACTCCCAGGGACAGGGGTTTAGATACAGGGTAAAGCTCCCTCTACACCGTTCCCCATCAAACACTCCCAGGGACCCGGGGTTAGATACAGGGTAAAGCTCCCTCTACACTGTCCCCCATCAAACACTCCCAGGGACAGGGGGTTAGACACAGGGTAAAGCTCCCTCTACACTGTCCCCCATCAAACACTCCCAGGGACAGGGGGTTAGACACAGGGTAAAGCTCCCTCTACACTGTCCCCCATCAAACACTCCCAGGGACAGGGGGTTAGACACAGGGTAAAGCTCCCTCTACACTGTCCCCCATCAAACACTCCCAGGACAAGGGGTTAGACACAGGGTAAAGCTCCCTCTACACTGTCCCCCATCAAACACTCCCAGGACAAGGGGATAGATACAGGGTAAAGCTCCCTCTACACTGTCCCCCATCAAACACTCCCAGGGACAGGGGGTTAGATACAGGGTAAAGCTCCCTCTACGCTGTCGCCCCATCAAACACTCCAAGGGACAGGGGGTTAGATACAGGGTAAAGCTCCCTCTACACTGTCGCCCCATCAAACACTCCCAGGGACAGGGGGTTAGATACAGGGTAAAGCTCCCTCTACACTGTCCCCCATCAAACACTCCCAGGGACAGGGGGTCAGATACAGGGTAAAGCTCCCTCTACACTGTCCACCATCAAACACTCCCAGGGACAAGGGGTTAGATACAGGGTAAAGCTCCCTCTACACTGTCCCCCCATCAAACACTCCCTGCGACAGGGGGTTAGATACAGGGTAAAGCTCCCTCTACACCTTCCCCCATCAAACACTCCCAGGGACAGGGGGTTAGATACAAGGTAAAGCTCCCTCTACACTGTCCCCCATCAAACACTCCCAGGGACAGGGGGTTAGATACAGGGTAAAGCTTCCTCTACACTGTCCCCCCCAATAAACACTCCCAGCGACAGGGGGTAAGATACAGGGTAAAGCTCCCTCTACACTGTCCCCCATCAAACACTCCCAGGGACAGGCGGTTAGAGACAGGGTAAAGCTCCCTCTACACCGTCCCCCCCCATCAAACACTCCCAGGGACAGGCGGTTAGATACAGGGTAAAGCTCCCTCTACACTGTCCCCCATCAAACACTCCCAGGGACAGGCGGTTAGATACAGGGTAAAGCTCCCTCTACACTGTCCCCACCATCAAACACTCCCAGGGACAGGGGGTTAGATACAGGGTAAAGCTTACTCTACACTGTCCCCCATCAAACACTCCCACGGACAGGGGATAGGTACAGGGTAAAGCTTCCTCTACACTGTCCCCCATCAAACACTCCCAGGGACAGGGGGTTAGATACAGGGTAAAGCTCCCTCTACACTGTCCCCCATCAAACACTCCCAGGGACAGGGGGTTAGACACAGGGTAAAGCTTCCTCTACACTGTCCACCCCATCAAACACTCCCAGGGACAGGGGGTTAGATACAGGGTAAAGCTCCCTCTACACTGTCCCCCCATCAAACACACCCTGCGACAGGGGGTTTGATACAGGGTAAAGCTCCCTCTACACTGTCCCCCATCAAACACTCCCAGGGACAGGCGGTTAGATACAGGGTAAAGCTCCCTCTACACCGTCCCCCCCCATCAAACACTCCCAGGGACAGGCGGTTAGATACAGGGTAAAGCTCCCTCTACACTGTCCCCCATCAAACACTCCCAGGGACAGGCGGTTAGATACAGGGTAAAGCTCCCTCTACACTGTCCCCCATCAAACACTCCCAGGGACAGGGGGTTAGATACAGGGTAAAGCTCCCTCTACACTGTCCCCCATCAAACACTCCCAGGGACACGTGGTTAGATACAGGGTAAAGCTCCCTCTACACTGTCCCCCATCAAACACTCCCAGGGACAGGGGGTTAGACACAGGGTAAAGCTTCCTCTACACTGTCCCCCATCAAACACTCCCAGGGACAGGGGGTTAGATACAGGGTAAAGCTCCCAATACACTGTCCCCACCATCAAACACTCCCAGGGACAGGGGGTTAGATACAGGGTAAAGCTCCCTCTACACTGTCCCCCATCAAACACTGCCAGGGACAGGGGGTTAGATACAGGGTAATGCTCCCTCTACACTGTCCCCCCCATCAAACACTCCCTGGGACAGGGGGTTAGATACAGGGTAATGCTCCCTCTACACTGTCCCCCATCAAACACTCCAGGGACAGGGGGTCAGATACAGGGTAAAGCTTCCTCAACACTGTCCACCATCAAACACTCCCAGGGACAGGGGGTTAGATACAGGGTAAAGCTCCCTCTACACTGTAGCCCCATCAAACACTCCCAGGGACAGGGGGTTAGATACAGGGTAAAGCTCTCTCTACACCGTCCCCCCCATCAAACACTCCCAGGGACAGGCGGTTAGATACAGGGTAAAGCTTCCTCTACACTGTCCACCATCAAACACTCCCAGGGACAGGGGGGTGAGATACAGGGTAAAGCTCCCTCTACACTGTCCCCCATCAAACACTCCCAGGGACAGGGGGTTAGATACAGGGTAAAGCTCCCTCTACACTGTCGCCCCATCAAACACTCCCAGGGACAGGGGGTTAGATACAGGGTAAAGCTCCCTCTACACCGTCCCCCATCAAACACTCCAGGGACAGGGGGTCAGATACAGGGTAAAGCTTCCTCTACACTGTCCACCATCAAACACTCCCAGGACAGGGGGTTAGATACAGGGTAAAGCTCCCTCTACACTGTCCCCCCCAATAAACACTCCCAGCGACAGGGGGTAAGATACAGGGTAAAGCTCCCTCTACACTGTCCCCCATCAAACACTCCCAAGGACAGGGGGTTAGATACAGGGTAAAGCTCCCTCTACACCGTCCCCCCCCATCAAACACTCCCAGGGACAGGCGGTTAGATACAGGGTAAAGCTCCCTCTACACTGTCCCCCATCAAATACTCCGAGGGACAGGGGGTTAGATACAGGGTAAAGCTCCCTCTACACTGTCCCCCATCAAACACTCCCAGGGACAGGGGGTTAGACACAGGGTAAAGCTTACTCTACACTGTCCACCCCATCAAACACTCCCAGGGACAGGGGGTTAGATACAGGGTAAAGCTCCCTCTACACTGTCCCCCCATCAAACACACCCAGGGACAGGGGGTTAGATACAGGGTAAAGCTCCCTCTACACCTTCCCCCATCAAACACTCCCAGGGACAGGGGGTTAGATACAGGGTAAAGCTCCCTCTACACTGTCCCCCATCAAACACTCCCAGGGACAGGGGGTTAGACACAGGGTAAAGCTTCCTCTACACTGTCCACCCCATCAAACACTCCCAGGGACAGGGGGTTAGATACAGGGTAAAGCTCCCTCTACACTGTCCCCCCATCAAACACACCCAGGGACAGGGGGTTAGATACAGGGTAAAGCTCCCTCTACACCTTCCCCCATCAAACACTCCAGGGACAGGGGGTTAGATACAAGGTAAAGCTCCCTCTACACTGTCCCCCATCAAACACTCCCAGGGACAGGGGTTTAGGTACAGGGTAAAGCTCCCTCTACACCGTTCCCCATCAAACACTCCCAGGGACCCGGGGTTAGATACAGGGTAAAGCTCCCTCTACACTGTCCCCCATCAAACACTCCCAGGGACAGGGGGTTAGACACAGGGTAAAGCTCCCTCTACACTGTCCCCCATCAAACACTCCCAGGGACAGGGGGTTAGACACAGGGTAAAGCTCCCTCTACACTGTCCCCCATCAAACACTCCCAGGGACAGGGGGTTAGACACAGGGTAAAGCTCCCTCTACACTGTCCCCCATCAAACACTCCCAGGGACAGGGGGTTAGACACAGGGTAAAGCTCCCTCTACACTGTCCCCCATCAAACACTCCCAGGTCAAGGGGATAGATACAGGGTAAAGCTCCCTCTACACTGTCCCCCATCAAACACTCCCAGGACAAGGGGTTAGACACAGGGTAAAGCTCCCTCTACACTGTCCCCCATCAAACACTCCCAGGTCAAGGGGATAGATACAGGGTAAAGCTCCCTCTACACTGTCCCCCATCAAACACTCCCAGGGACAGGGGGTTAGATACAGGGTAAAGCTCCCTCTACGCTGTCGCCCCATCAAACACTCCAAGGGACAGGGGGTTAGATACAGGGTAAAGCTCCCTCTACACCGTCCCCCATCAAACACTCCCAGGGACAGGGGGTTAGATACAGGGTAAAGCTCCCTCTACACTGTCCCCCATCAAACACTCCCAGGGACAGGGGATTAGATACAGGGTAAAGCTCCCTCTACACTGTCCCCCATCAAACACTCCCAGCGACAGGGGGTTAGATACAGGGTAAAGCTCCCTCTACACCATCCCCCATCAAACACTCCCAGGGACAGGGGGTTAGATACAGGGTAAAGCTCCCTCTACACCGTCCCCCCCCCCATCAACACTCCCAGGTACAGGGGGTTAGATACAGGGTAAAGCTCCCTCTACACCGTCCCCCATCAAACACTCCAGGGACAGGGGGTTAGACACAGGGTAAAGCTCCCTCTACACTGTCGCCCCAACAAACACTCCCAGGCACAGGGGGTTAGATACAGGGTAAAGCTCCCTCTACACTGTCGCCCCATCAAACACTCCCAGGGACAGGGGGTTAGATACAGGGTAAAGCTCCCTCTACACTGTCCCCCATCAAACACTCCCAGGGACAGGGGGTCAGATACAGGGTAAAGCTCCCTCTACACTGTCCACCATCAAACACTCCCAGGGACAAGGGGTTAGATACAGGGTAAAGCTCCCTCTACACTGTCCCCCCATCAAACACTCCCTGCGACAGGGGGTTAGATACAGGGTAAAGCTCCCTCTACACCTTCCCCCATCAAACACTCCCAGGGACAGGGGGTTAGATACAAGGTAAAGCTCCCTCTACACTGTCCCCCATCAAACACTCCCAGGGACAGGGGGTTAGATACAGGGTAAAGCTTCCTCTACACTGTCCCCCCCAATAAACACTCCCAGCGACAGGGGGTAAGATACAGGGTAAAGCTCCCTCTACACTGTCCCCCATCAAACACTCCCAGGGACAGGCGGTTAGATACAGGGTAAAGCTCCCTCTACACTGTCCCCCATCAAACACTCCCAGGGACAGGCGGTTAGATACAGGGTAAAGCTCCCTCTACACTGTCCCCACCATCAAACACTCCCAGGGACAGGGGGTTAGATACAGGGTAAAGCTTACTCTACACTGTCCCCCATCAAACACTCCCACGGACAGGGGATTAGATACAGGGTAAAGCTCCCTCTACACCGTTCCACATCAAACACTCCCAGGACAAGGGGTTAGACACAGGGTAAAGCTCCCTCTACACTGTCCCCCATCAAACACTCCCAGGACAAGGGGATAGGTACAGGGTAAAGCTTCCTCTACACTGTCCCCCATCAAACACTCCCAGGGACAGGGGGTTAGATACAGGGTAAAGCTCCCTCTACACTGTCCCCACCATCAAACACTCCCAGGGACAGGGGGTTAGATACAGGGTAAAGCTCCCTCTACACTGTCCCCCATCAAACACTCCCAGGGACAGGGGGTTAGACACAGGGTAAAGCTTCCTCTACACTGTCCACCCCATCAAACACTCCCAGGGACAGGGGGTTAGATACAGGGTAAAGCTCCCTCTACACTGTCCCCCCATCAAACACACCCTGCGACAGGGGGTTTGATACAGGGTAAAGCTCCCTCTACACCTTCCCCCATCAAACACTCCCAGGGACAGGGGGTTAGATACAGGGTAAAGCTTCCTCTACACTGTCCCCCCATCAAACACTCCCAGGGACAGGGGGTTAGATACAGGGTAAAGCTCCCTCTACACTGTCCCCCATCAAACACTCCCAGGGACAGGCGGTTAGATACAGGGTAAAGCTTCCTCTACACTGTCCCCCCATCAAACACTCCCAGGGACAGGGGGTTAGATACAGGTTAAAGCTCCCTCTACACTGTCGCCCCATCAAACACTCCAAGGGACACGGGGTTAGATACAGGGTAAAGCTCCCTCTACACCGTCCCCCCCCATCAAACACTCCCAGGGACAGGCGGTTAGATACAGGGTAAAGCTCCCTCTACACTGTCCCCCATCAAACACTCCCAGGGACAGGCGGTTAGATACAGGGTAAAGCTCCCTCTACACTGTCCCCCATCAAACACTCCCAGGGACAGGCGGTTAGATACAGGGTAAAGCTCCCTCTACACTGTCCCCCATCAAACACTCCCAGGGACAGGGGGTTAGATACAGGGTAAAGCTCCCTCTACACCGTCCCCCCCATCAAACACTCCCAGGGACAGGCGGTTAGATACAGGGTAAAGCTCCCTCTACACTGTCCCCCATCAAACACTCCCAGGGACACGTGGTTAGATACAGGGTAAAGCTCCCTCTACACTGTCCCCCATAAAACACTCCCAGGGACAGGGGGTTAGACACAGGGTAAAGCTTCCTCTACACTGTCCACCCCATCAAACACTCCCAGGGACAGGGGGTTAGATACAAGGTAACGCTCCCTCTACACTGTCCCCCATCAAACACTGCCAGGGACAGGGGGTTAGATACAGGGTAATGCTCCCTCTACACTGTCCCCACCATCAAACACTCCCAGGGACAGGGGGTTAGATACAGGGTAAAGCTTCCTCTACACTGTAGCCCCATCAAACACTCCCAGGGACAGGGGGTTAGATACAGGGTAAAGCTCCCTCTACACCGTCCCTCCCATCAAACACTCCCAGGGACAGGCGGTTAGATACAGGGTAAAGCTTCCTCTACACTGTCCACCATCAAACACTCCCAGGGACAGGCGGTTAGATACAGGGTAAAGCTCCCTCTACACTGTCCCCCATCAAACACTCCCAGGGACAGGGGGTTAGATACAGGGTAAAGCTCCCTCTACACTGTCGCCCCATCAAACACTCCCAGGGACAGGGGGTTAGATACAGGGTAAAGCTCCCTCTACACCGTCCCCCATCAAACACTCCAGGGACAGGGGGTCAGATACAGGGTAAAGCTTCCTCTACACTGTCCCCCATCAAACACTCCCAGGGACAGGGGGTTAGATACAGGGTAAAGCTCCCTCTACAATGTCCCCCATCAAACACTCCCAGGGACACGTGGTTAGATACAGGGTAAAGCTCCATCTACACTGTCCCCCATCAAACACTCCCAGGGACAGGGGGTTAGACACAGGGTAAAGCTTCCTCTACACTGTCCCCCATCAAACACTGCCAGGGACAGGGGGTTAGATACAGGGTAAAGCTCCCTCTACACTGTCCCCCCGATCAAACACTCCCTGGGACAGGGGGTTAGATACAGGGTAACGCTCCCTCTACACTGTCCCCCATCAAACACTCCAGGGACAGGGGGTCAGATACAGGGTAAAGCTTCCTCTACACTGTCCACCATCAAACACTCCCAGGGACAGGGGGTTAGATACAGGGTAAAGCTCCCTCTACACTGTAGCCCCATCAAACACTCCCAGGGACAGGGGGTTAGATACAGGGTAAAGCTCCCTCTACACTGTCCCCCATCAAACACTCCAGGGACAGGGGGTCAGATACAGGGTAAAGCTTCCTCTACACTGTCCACCATCAAACACTCCCAGGGACAGGGGGGTGAGATACAGGGTAAAGCTCCCTCTACACTGTCCCCCATCAAACACTCCCAGGGACAGGGGGTTAGATACAGGGTAAAGCTCCCTCTACACTGTCGCCCCATCAAACACTCCCAGGGACAGGGGGTTAGATACAGGGTAAAGCTCCCTCTACACCGTCCCCCATCAAACACTCCAGGGACAGGGGGTCAGATACAGGGTAAAGCTTCCTCTACACTGTCCACCATCAAACACTCCCAGGACAGGGGGTTAGATACAGGGTAACGCTCCCTCTACACCGTTCCCCATCAAACACTCCCAGGACAAGGGGTTATATACAGGGTAAAGCTTCCTCTACACTGTCCCCCATCAAACACTCCCAGGGACAGGGGGTTAGATACAGGGTAAAGCTTCCTCTACACTGTCCACCATCAAACACTCCCAGGGACAGGGGGTTAGATACAGGGTAAAGCTCCCTCTACACTGTCCCCCCCAATAAACACTCCCAGCGACAGGGGGTAAGATACAGGGTAAAGCTCCCTCTACACTGTCCCCCATCAAACACTCCCAAGGACAGGGGGTTAGATACAGGGTAAAGCTTCCTCTACACTGTCCCCCATCAAACACTCCCAGGGACAGGGGGTTAGATACAGGGTAAAGCTTCCTCTACACTGTCGCCCCATCAAACACTCCAAGGGACAGGGGGTTAGATACAGGGTAAAGCTCCCTCTACACTGTCGCCCCATCAAACACTCCCTGGGACAGGGGGTTAGATACAGGGTAAAGCTCCCTCTACACTGTCCCCCCCATCAAACACTCCCAGGGACAGGGGGTTAGATACAGGGTAAAGCTCCCTCTACACTGTCGCCCCATCAAACACTCCCTGGGACAGGGGGTTAGATACAGGGTAAAGCTCCCTCTACACTGTCCCCCCCATCAAACAATCCAGGGACAGGGGGTAAGATACAGGGTAAAGCTCCCTCTACACTGTCCCCCATCAAACACTCCCAGGCACAGGGGGTTAGATACAGGGTAAAGCTCCCTCTACACTGTCACCCCATCAAACACTCCAAGGGACACGGGGTTAGATACATGGTAAAGCTCCCTCTACACTGTCCCCCATCAAACACTCCCAGGGACAGGGGGTTAGATACAAGGTAAAGCTCCCTCTACACCGTTCCCCATCAAACACTCCCAGGGACAGGGGGTTAGATACAAGGTAAAGCTCCCTCTACACCTTCCCCCATCAAACACTCCAGGGACAGGGGGTTAGATACGGGGTAAAGCTCCCTCTACACTGTCCCCCATCAAACACTCCCAGGGACAGGGCGTTAGACACAGGGTAAAGCTCCCTCTACACTGTCTCGCCATAAAACACTCCCAGGGACAGGGGGTTAGATACAGGGTAAAGCTCCCTCTACACTGTCCCCCATCAAACACTCCCAGGGACAGGGGGTTAGACACAGGGTAAAGCTCCCTCTACACTGTCTCTCCCATCAAACACTCCCAGGGACAGGGGGTTAGATACAGGGTAAAGCTTCCTCTACACTGTCCCCCATCAAACACTCCCAGGGACAGGGGGTTAGATACAAGGTAATGCTCCCTCTACACTGTCCCCCATCAAACACTCCCTGGGACAGGGGGTTAGATACAGGGTAAAGCTCCCTCTACACCGTCCCCCACCCCATCAACACTCCCAGGGACAGGGGGTTAGATACAGGGCAAAGCTCCCTCTACACCGTCCCCCCCCCCATCAAACACTCCCAGCGACAGGGGGTTAGATACAGGGTAAAGCTCCCTCTACACTGTCCCCCATCAAACACTCCAGGGACAGGGGGTTAGATACAGGGTAAAGCTCCCACTACACTGTCCCCACCATCAAACACTCCCAGGGACAGGGGGTTAGATACAGGGTAAAGCTCCTTCTACACTGTCCCCCATCAAACACTCCCAGGGACAGGGGGTTAGATACAGGGTAAAGCTCCCTCTACACTGTCCCCCATCAAACACTCCCAGGGACAGGGGGTTAGATACAGGGTAAAGCTCCCTCTACACTGTCCACCATCAAACACTCCCAGGGACAGGGGGTTAGATACAGGGTAAAGCTCCCTCTACACTGTCCCCCATCAAACACTCCCAGGGACAGGGGGTTAGATACAGGGTAAAGCTCCCTCTACACTGTCCCCCCATCAAACACACCCAGGGACAGGGGGTTAGATACAGGGTAAAGCTCCCTCTACACTGTCCCCCCCATCAAACACTCCCAGGGACAGGGGGTTAGATACAGGGTAAAGCTCCCTCTACACTGTCCCCCATCAAACACTCCAGGGACAGGGGGTTAGATACAGGGTAAAGCTCCCTCTACACTGTCCCCCCCATCAAACACTCCCAGGGACAGGGGGTTAGATACAGGGTAAAGCTTCCTCTACACTGTCCCCCATCAAACACTCCCAGGGACAGGGGGTTAGATACAGGGTAAAGCTCCCTCTACACTGTCCCCCCCATCAAACACTCCCAGGGACAGGGGGTTAGATACAGGGTAAAGCTCCCTCTACACCGTCCCCCATCAAACAATCCAGGGACAGGGGGTAAGATACAGGGTAAAGCTCCCTCTACACTGTCCCCCATCAAACACTCCCAGGGACAGGGGGTTAGATACAGGGTAAAGCTCCCTCTACACTGTCACCCCATCAAACACTCCAAGGGACACGGGGTTAGATACATGGTAAAGCTCCCTCTACACTGTCCCCCATCAAACACTCCCAGGGACAGGGGGTTAGATACAAGGTAAAGCTCCCTCTACACCGTTCCCCATCAAACACTCCCAGGGACAGGGGGTTAGATACAAGGTAAAGCTCCCTCTACACCTTCCCCCATCAAACACTCCAGGGACAGGGGGTTAGATACGGGGTAAAGCTCCCTCTACACTGTCCCCCATCAAACACTCCCAGGGACAGGGCGTTAGACACAGGGTAAAGCTCCCTCTACACTGTCTCGCCATAAAACACTCCCAGGGACAGGGGGTTAGATACAGGGTAAAGCTCCCTCTACACTGTCCCCCATCAAACACTCCCAGGGACACGGGGTTAGACACAGGGTAAAGCTTCCTCTACACTGTCCACCCCATCAAACACTCCCAGGGACAGGGGGTTAGATACAGGGTAAAGCTCCCTCTACACTGTCCCCCCATCAAACACTCCCTGGGACAGGGGGTTAGATACAGGGTAAAGCTCCCTCTACACCTTCCCCCATCAAACACTCCCAGGGACAGGGGGTTAGATACAGGGTAAAGCTTCCTCTACACTGTCGCCCCATCAAACACTCCAAGGGACAGGGGGTTAGATACAGGGTAAAGCTCCCTCTACACTGTCGCCCCATCAAACACTCCCTGGGACAGGGGGTTAGATACAGGGTAAAGCTCCCTCTACACTGTCCCCCCCATCAAACACTCCCAGGGACAGGGGGTTAGATACAGGGTAAAGCTCCCTCTACACCGTCCCCCATCAAACAATCCAGGGACAGGGGGTAAGATACAGGGTAAAGCTCCCTCTACACTGTCCCCCATCAAACACTCCCAGGGACAGGGGGTTAGATACAGGGTAAAGCTCCCTCTACACTGTCACCCCATCAAACACTCCAAGGGACACGGGGTTAGATACATGGTAAAGCTCCCTCTACACTGTCCCCCATCAAACACTCCCAGGGACAGGGGGTTAGATACAAGGTAAAGCTCCCTCTACACCGTTCCCCATCAAACACTCCCAGGGACAGGGGGTTAGATACAAGGTAAAGCTCCCTCTACACCTTCCCCCATCAAACACTCCAGGGACAGGGGGTTAGATACGGGGTAAAGCTCCCTCTACACTGTCCCCCATCAAACACTCCCAGGGACAGGGCGTTAGACACAGGGTAAAGCTCCCTCTACACTGTCTCGCCATAAAACACTCCCAGGGACAGGGGGTTAGATACAGGGTAAAGCTCCCTCTACACTGTCCCCCATCAAACACTCCCAGGGACAGGGGGTTAGACACAGGGTAAAGCTTCCTCTACACTGTCCACCCCATCAAACACTCCCAGGGACAGGGGGTTAGATACAGGGTAAAGCTCCCTCTACACTGTCCCCCCATCAAACACTCCCTGGGACAGGGGGTTAGATACAGGGTAAAGCTCCCTCTACACCTTCCCCCATCAAACACTCCCAGGGACAGGGGGTTAGATACAGGGTAAAGCTCCCTCTACACTGTCCCCCCCAATAAACACTCCCAGCGACAGGGGGTTAGATACAGGGTAAAGCTTCCTCTACACTGTCCCCCATCAAACACTCCCAGGGACAGGGGGTTAGATACAAGGTAAAGCTCCCTCTACACCGTTCCCCATCAAACACTCCCAGGGACAGGGGGTTAGATACAGGGTAAAGCTTCCTCTACACTGTCCCCCATCAAACACTCCCAGGGACAGGGGGTTAGATACAGGGTAAAGCTCCCTCTACACTGTCTCTCCCATCAAACACTCCCAGGGACAGGGGGTTAGATACAAGGTAAAGCTCCCTCTACACCGTTCCCCATCAAACACTCCCAGGACAAGGGGTTAGATACAGGGTAAAGCTCCCTCTACACTGTCCCCCATCAAACACTCCCAGGGACAGGCGGTTAGATACAGGGTAAAGCTCCCTCTACACTGTCCCCCATCAAACACTCCCTGGGACAGGGGGTTAGATACAGGGTAAAGCTCCCTCTACACTGTCCCCCATCAAACACTCCCAGGGACAGGCGGTTAGATACAGGGTAAAGCTCCCTCTACACTGTCCCCCATCAAACACTCCCTGGGACAGGGGGTTAGATACAGGGTAAAGCTCCCTCTACACTGTCCCCCATCAAACACTCCAGGGACAGGGGGTTAGATACAGGGTAAAGCTCTCTCTACACTGTCCCCCATCAAACACTCCCAGGGACAGGGAGTTAGATACAGGGTAAAGCTCCCTCTACACTGTCCCCCCCATCAAACACTCCCAGGGACAGGGGGTTAGATACAAGGTAAAGCTCCCTCTACACTGTGCCCCATCAAACACTCCAGGGACAGGGGGTTAGATACAGGGTAAAGCTCTCTCTACACTGTCCCCCATCAAACACTCCCAGGGACAGGGCGTTAGATACAAGGTAATGCTCCTTCTACACCTTCCCCCATCAAACACTCCCAGGGACAGGGGGTTAGATACTGGGTAAAGCTCCCTCTACACCGTTCCCCATCAAACACTCCCAGGACAAGGGGTTAGATGCAGGGTAAAGCTCCCTCTACACTGTCCCCCATCAAACACTCCCTGGGACAGGGGGCTAGACACCGGGTAAAGCTCGCTCTACACTGTCCCCCATCAAACACTCCCAGGGACAGGGGGTTAGATACAGGGTAAAGCTCCCTCTACACTGTCCACCCCATCAATCACTCCCAGGGACAGGGGGTTAGATACAGGGTAAAGCTCCCTCTACACTGTCCACCCCATCAATCACTCCCAGCGACAGGGGGTTAGATACAGGGTAAAGCTCCCTCTACACTGTCCCCCCGATCAAACACTCCCTGGGACAGGGGGCTAGACACAGGGTAAAGCTCCCTCTACACTGTGCCCCCCATCAAACACTCCCAGGACAAGGGGTTAGATACAGGGTAAAGCTTCCTCTACACCTTCCCCCATCAAACACTCCAGGGACAGGGGGTTAGATACAGGGTAAAGCTCCCTCTACACTGTCCCCCATCAAACACTCCCAGGGACAGGGGGTTAGATACAGGGTAAAGCTCCCTCTACACTGTTCCCCCCATCAAACACTCCCAGGGACAGGGGGTTAGATACAAGGTAAAGCTCCCTCTACACTGTCCCCCATCAAACACTCCCAGGGACAGGGGGTTAGATACAGGGTAAAGCTCCCTCTACACTGTCCCCCATCAAACACTCCAGGGACAGGGGGTTAGATACAGGGTAAAGCTCCCTCTACACTGTCCCCACCATCAAACACTCCCAGGGACAGGGGGTTAGATACAGGGTAAAGCTCCCTCTACACTGTCCCCCATCAAACAGTCCCAGGGACAGGGGGTTAGATACAGGGTAAAGCTTCCTCTACACTGTCGCCCCATCAAACACTCCAAGGGACAGGGGGTTAGATACAGGGTAAAGCTCCCTCTACACTGTCCCCCCCATCAAACACTCCCAGGGACAGGGGGTTAGATACAGGGTAAAGCTCCCTCTACACTGTCCCCCCCATCAAACACTCCCAGGGACAGGGGGTTAGATACAGGGTAAAGCTCCCTCTACACCGTCCCCCATCAAACAATCCAGGGACAGGGGGTAAGATACAGGGTAAAGCTCCCTCTACACTGTCCCCCATCAAACACTCCCAGGGACAGGGGGTTAGATACAGGGTAAAGCTCCCTCTACACTGTCACCCCATCAAACACTCCAAGGGACACAGGGTTAGATACATGGTAAAGCTCCCTCTACACTGTCCCCCATCAAACACTCCCAGGGACAGGGGGTTAGATACAAGGTAAAGCTCCCTCTACACCGTTCCCCATCAAACACTCCCAGGGACAGGGGGTTAGATACAAGGTAAAGCTCCCTCTACACCTTCCCCCATCAAACACTCCAGGGACAGGGGGTTAGATACGGGGTAAAGCTCCCTCTACACTGTCCCCCATCAAACACTCCCAGGGACAGGGCGTTAGACACAGGGTAAAGCTCCCTCTACACTGTCTCGCCATAAAACACTCCCAGGGACAGGGGGTTAGATACAGGGTAAAGCTCCCTCTACACTGTCCCCCATCAAACACTCCCAGGGACACGGGGTTAGATACAGGGTAAAGCTCCCTCTACACTGTCCCCCATCAAACACTCCCAGGGACAGGGGGTTAGACACAGGGTAAAGCTTCCTCTACACTGTCCACCCCATCAAACACTCCCAGGGACAGGGGGTTAGATACAGGGTAAAGCTCCCTCTACACTGTCCCCCCATCAAACACTCCCTGGGACAGGGGGTTAGATACAGGGTAAAGCTCCCTCTACACCTTCCCCCATCAAACACTCCCAGGGACAGGGGGTTAGATACAGGGTAAAGCTCCCTCTACACTGTCCCCCCCAATAAACACTCCCAGCGACAGGGGGTTAGATACAGGGTAAAGCTTCCTCTACACTGTCCCCCATCAAACACTCCCAGGGACAGGGGGTTTGATACAAGGTAAAGCTCCCTCTACACCGTTCCCCATCAAACACTCCCAGGGACAGGGGGTTAGATACAGGGTAAAGCTTCCTCTACACTGTCCCCCATCAAACACTCCCAGGGACAGGGGGTTAGATACAGGGTAAAGCTCCCTCTACACTGTCTCTCCCATCAAACACTCCCAGGGACAGGGGGTTAGATACAAGGTAAAGCTCCCTCTACACCGTTCCCCATCAAACACTCCCAGGACAAGGGGTTAGATACAGGGTAAAGCTCCCTCTACACTGTCCCCCATCAAACACTCCCAGGGACAGGCGGTTAGATACAGGGTAAAGCTCCCTCTACACTGTCCCCCATCAAACACTCCCTGGGACAGGGGGTTAGATACAGGGTAAAGCTCCCTCTACACTGTCCCCCATCAAACACTCCCAGGGACAGGCGGTTAGATACAGGGTAAAGCTCCCTCTACACTGTCCCCCATCAAACACTCCCTGGGACAGGGGGTTAGATACAGGGTAAAGCTCCCTCTACACTGTCCCCCATCAAACACTCCAGGGGACAGGGGGTTAGATACAGGGTAAAGCTCCCTCTACACTGTCCCCCATCAAACACTCCCAGGGACAGGGGGTTAGATACAGGGTAAAGCTCTCTCTACACTGTCCCCCATCAAACACTCCCAGGGACAGGGAGTTAGATACAGGGTAAAGCTCCCTCTACACTGTCCCCCCCATCAAACACTCCCAGGGACAGGGGGTTAGATACAAGGTAAAGCTCCCTCTACACTGTGCCCCATCAAACACTCCAGGGACAGGGGGTTAGATACAGGGTAAAGCTCCCTCTACACTGTCCCCCATCAAACACTCCCAGGGACAGGGGGTTAGATACAGGGTAAAGCTCCCTCTACACTGTCGCCCCATCAAACACTCCCAGGGACAGGGGGTTAGATACAGGGTAAAGCTTCCTCTACACTGTCCCCCATCAAACACTCCCAGGGACAGGGGGTTAGATACAGGGTAAAGCTCCCTCTACACTGTCCCCCATCAATCACTCCCAGGGACAGGGGGTTAGATACAGGGTAAAGCTCCCTCTACACTGTCTCGCCATAAAACACTCCCAGGGACAGGGGGTTAGATACAGGGTAAAGCTCCCTCTACACTGTCCACCCCATCAATCACTCCCAGCGACAGGGGGTTAGATACAGGGTAAAGCTCCCTCTACACTGTCCCCCCGATCAAACACTCCCTGGGACAGGGGGCTAGACACAGGGTAAAGCTCCCTCTACACTGTGCCCCCCATCAAACACTCCCAGGACAAGGGGTTAGATACAGGGTAAAGCTTCCTCTACACCTTCCCCCATCAAACACTCCAGGGACAGGGGGTTAGATACAGGGTAAAGCTCCCTCTACACTGTCCCCCATCAAACACTCCCAGGGACAGGGGGTTAGATACAGGGTAAAGCCTCCTCTACACTGTCCACCCCATCAATCACTCCCAGCGACAGGGGGTTAGATACAGGGTAAAGCTCCCTCTACACTGTCCCCCCGATCAAACACTCCCTGGGACAGGGGGCTAGACACAGGGTAAAGCTCCCTCTACACTGTGCCCCCCATCAAACACTCCCAGGACAAGGGGTTAGATACAGGGTAAAGCTTCCTCTACACCTTCCCCCATCAAACACTCCAGGGACAGGGGGTTAGATACAGGGTAAAGCTCCCTCTACACTGTCCCCCATCAAACACTCCCAGGGACAGGCGGTTAGATACAGGGTAAAGCTCCCTCTACACTGTCCCCCATCAAACACTCCCAGGGACAGGCGGTTAGATACAGGGTAAAGCTCCCTCTACACTGTCCCCCATCAAACACTCCCAGGGACAGGCGGTTAGATACAGGGTAAAGCTCCCTCTACACTGTCCCCCATCAAACACTCCCAGGGACAGGGGGTTAGATACAGGGTAAAGCTCCCTCTACACCGTCCCCCCCATCAAACACTCCCAGGGACAGGCGGTTAGATACAGGGTAAAGCTCCCTCTACACTGTCCCCCATCAAACACTCCCAGGGACACGTGGTTAGATACAGGGTAAAGCTCCCTCTACACTGTCCCCCATAAAACACTCCCAGGGACAGGGGGTTAGACACAGGGTAAAGCTTCCTCTACACTGTCCACCCCATCAAACACTCCCAGGGACAGGGGGTTAGATACAAGGTAACGCTCCCTCTACACTGTCCCCCATCAAACACTGCCAGGGACAGGGGGTTAGATACAGGGTAATGCTCCCTCTACACTGTCCCCACCATCAAACACTCCCAGGGACAGGGGGTTAGATACAGGGTAAAGCTTCCTCTACACTGTAGCCCCATCAAACACTCCCAGGGACAGGGGGTTAGATACAGGGTAAAGCTTCCTCTACACTGTCCACCATCAAACACTCCCAGGGACAGGCGGTTAGATACAGGGTAAAGCTCCCTCTACACTGTCCCCCATCAAACACTCCCAGGGACAGGGGGTTAGATACAGGGTAAAGCTCCCTCTACACTGTCGCCCCATCAAACACTCCCAGGGACAGGGGGTTAGATACAGGGTAAAGCTCCCTCTACACCGTCCCCCATCAAACACTCCAGGGACAGGGGGTCAGATACAGGGTAAAGCTTCCTCTACACTGTCCCCCATCAAACACTCCCAGGGACAGGGGGTTAGATACAGGGTAAAGCTCCCTCTACAATGTCCCCCATCAAACACTCCCAGGGACACATGGTTAGATACAGGGTAAAGCTCCATCTACACTGTCCCCCATCAAACACTCCCAGGGACAGGGGGTTAGACACAGGGTAAAGCTTCCTCTACACTGTCCCCCATCAAACACTGCCAGGGACAGGGGGTTAGATACAGGGTAAAGCTCCCTCTACACTGTCCCCCCGATCAAACACTCCCTGGGACAGGGGGTTAGATACAGGGTAACGCTCCCTCTACACTGTCCCCCATCAAACACTCCAGGGACAGGGGGTCAGATACAGGGTAAAGCTTCCTCTACACTGTCCACCATCAAACACTCCCAGGGACAGGGGGTTAGATACAGGGTAAAGCTCCCTCTACACTGTAGCCCCATCAAACACTCCCAGGGACAGGGGGTTAGATACAGGGTAAAGCTCCCTCTACACTGTCCCCCATCAAACACTCCAGGGACAGGGGGTCAGATACAGGGTAAAGCTTCCTCTACACTGTCCACCATCAAACACTCCCAGGGACAGGGGGTTAGATACAGGGTAAAGCTCCCTCTACACTGTCCCCCATCAAACACTCCCAGGGACAGGGGGGTGAGATACAGGGTAAAGCTCCCTCTACACTGTCCCCCATCAAACACTCCCAGGGACAGGGGGTTAGATACAGGGTAAAGCTCCCTCTACACTGTCGCCCCATCAAACACTCCCAGGGACAGGGGGTTAGATACAGGGTAAAGCTCCCTCTACACCGTCCCCCATCAAACACTCCAGGGACAGGGGGTCAGATACAGGGTAAAGCTTCCTCTACACTGTCCACCATCAAACACTCCCAGGACAGGGGGTTAGATACAGGGTAACGCTCCCTCTACACCGTTCCCCATCAAACACTCCCAGGACAAGGGGTTATATACAGGGTAAAGCTTCCTCTACACTGTCCCCCATCAAACACTCCCAGGGACAGGGGGTTAGATACAGGGTAAAGCTCCCTCTACACTGTCCCCCCCAATAAACACTCCCAGCGACAGGGGGTAAGATACAGGGTAAAGCTCCCTCTACACTGTCCCCCATCAAACACTCCCAAGGACAGGGGGTTAGATACAGGGTAAAGCTCCCTCTACACCGTCCCCCATCAAACACTCCCAGGGACAGGGGGTTAGATACAGGGTAAAGCTCCCTCTACACTGTCCCCCCATCAAACACACCCAGGGACAGGGGGTTAGATACAGGGTAAAGCTCCCTCTACACTGTCCCCCATCAAACACTCCCAGGGACAGGGGGTTAGACACAGGGTAAAGCTTCCTCTACACTGTCCCCCCATCAAACACACCCAGGGACAGGGGGTTAGATACAGGGTAAAGCTCCCTCTACACCTTCCCCCATCAAACACTCCCAGGGACAGGGGGTTAGATACAGGGTAAAGCTCCCTCTACACTGTCCCCCATCAAACACTCCCAGGGACAGGGGGTTAGACACAGGGTAAAGCTTCCTCTACACTGTCCCCCAACAAACACACCCAGGGACAGGGGGTTAGATACAGGGTAAAGCTCCCTCTACACTGTCCCCCCATCAAACACTCCCAGGGACAGGGGGTTAGATACAGGGTAAAGCTCCCTCTACACTGTCCCCCCATCAAACTCACCCAGGGACAGGGGGTTAGATACAGGGTAAAGCTCCCTCTACACCTTCCCCCATCAAACACTCCAGGGACAGGGGGTTAGATACAAGGTAAAGCTCCCTCTACACTGTCCCCCATCAAACACTCCCAGGACAAGGGGATAGATACAGGGTAAAGCTCCCTCTACACAGTCCCCCATCAAACACTCCCAGGGACAGGGGGTTAGATACAGGGTAAAGCTCCCTCTACACCGTTCCACATCAAACACTCCCAGGACAAGGGGTTAGACACAGGGTAAAGCTCCCTCTACACTGTCCCCCATCAAACACTCCCAGGACAAGGGGATAGGTACAGGGTAAAGCTTCCTCTACACTGTCCCCCATCAAACACTCCCAGGGACAGGGGGTTAGATACAGGGTAAAGCTCCCTCTACACTGTCCCCACCATCAAACACTCCCAGGGACAGGGGGTTAGATACAGGGTAAAGCTCCCTCTACACTGTCCCCCATCAAACACTCCCAGGGACAGGGGGTTAGATACAGGGTAAAGCTCTCTCTACACTGTCCCCCCATCAAACACACCCTGCGACAGGGGGTTAGATACAGGGTAAAGCTCCCTCTACACCTTCCCCCATCAAACACTCCCAGGGACAGGGGGTTAGATACAGGGTAAAGCTCCCTCTACACTGTCCCCCCATCAAACACTCCCAGGGACAGGGGGTTAGATACAGGGTAAAGCTCCCTCTACACTGTCCCCCATCAAACACTCCCAGGGACAGGCGGTTAGATACAGGGTAAAGCTTCCTCTACACTGTCCCCCCATCAAACACTCCCAGGGACAGGGGGTTAGATACAGGGTAAAGCTCCCTCTACACTGTCCCCCATCAAACACTCCCAGGGACAGGCGGTTAGATACAGGGTAAAGCTTCCTCTACACTGTCGCCCCATCAAACACTCCCAGGCACAGGGGGTTAGATACAGGTTAAAGCTCCCTCTACACTGTCGCCCCATCAAACACTCCAAGGGACACGGGGTTAGATACAGGGTAAAGCTCCCTCTACACCGTCCCCCCCCATCAAACACTCCCAGGGACAGGCGGTTAGATACAGGGTAAAGCTCCCTCTACACTGTCCCCCATCAAACACTCCCAGGGACAGGCGGTTAGATACAGGGTAAAGCTCCCTCTACACTGTCCCCCATCAAACACTCCCAGGGACAGGCGGTTAGATACAGGGTAAAGCTCCCTCTACACTGTCCCCCATCAAACACTCCCAGGGACAGGGGGTTAGATACAGGGTAAAGCTCCCTCTACACCGTCCCCCCCATCAAACACTCCCAGGGACAGGCGGTTAGATACAGGGTAAAGCTCCCTCTACACTGTCCCCCATCAAACACTCCCAGGGACACGTGGTTAGATACAGGGTAAAGCTTCCTCTACACTGTCCCCCATCAAACACTCCCAGGGACAGGGGGTTAGACACAGGGTAAAGCTTCCTCTACACTGTCCACCCCATCAAACACTCCCAGGGACAGGGGGTTAGATACAAGGTAACGCTCCCTCTACACTGTCCCCCATCAAACACTGCCAGGGACAGGGGGTTAGATACAGGGTAATGCTCCCTCTACACTGTCCCCCCCATCAAACACTCCCTGGGACAGGGGGTTAGATACAGGGTAATGCTCCCTCTACACTGTCCCCCATCAAACACTGCCAGGGACAGGGGGTTAGATACAGGGTAATGCTCCCTCTACACTGTCCCCCCCATCAAACACTCCCAGGGACAGGGGGTTAGACACAGGGTAAAGCTTCCTCTACACTGTCCACCCCATCAAACACTCCCAGGGACAGGGGGTTAGATACAAGGTAACGCTCCCTCTACACTGTCCCCCATCAAACACTCCAGGGACAGGGGGTTAGATACAGGGTAATGCTCCCTCTACACTGTCCACCATCAAACACTCCCAGGGACAGGGGGTTAGATACAGGGTAAAGCTCCCTCTACACTGTAGCCCCATCAAACACTCCCAGGGACAGGGGGTTAGATACAGGGTAAAGCTTCCTCTACACCGTCCCCCCCATCAAACACTCCCAGGGACAGGCGGTTAGATACAGGGTAAAGCTTCCTCTACACTGTCCACCATCAAACACTCCCAGGGACAGGCGGTTAGATACAGGGTAAAGCTCCCTCTACACTGTCCCCCATCAAACACTCCCAGGGACAGGGGGTTAGATACAGGGTAAAGCTCCCTCTACACTGTCGCCCCATCAAACACTCCCAGGGACAGGGGGTTAGATACAGGGTAAAGCTCCCTCTACACCGTCCCCCATCAAACACTCCAGGGACAGGGGGTCAGATACAGGGTAAAGCTTCCTCTACACTGTCCACCATCAAACACTCCCAGGACAGGGGGTTAGATACAGGGTAACGCTCCCTCTACACCGTTCCCCATCAAACACTCCCAGGACAAGGGGTTATATACAGGGTAAAGCTTCCTCTACACTGTCCCCCATCAAACACTCCCAGGGACAGGGGGTTAGATACAGGGTAAAGCTTCCTCTACACTGTCCACCATCAAACACTCCCAGGGACAGGGGGTTAGATACAGGGTAAAGCTCCCTCTACACTGTCCCCCCCAATAAACACTCCCAGCGACAGGGGGTAAGATACAGGGTAAAGCTCCCTCTACACTGTCCCCCATCAAACACTCCCAAGGACAGGGGGTTAGATACAGGGTAAAGCTTCCTCTACACTGTCCCCCATCAAACACTCCCAGGGACAGGGGGTTAGATACAGGGTAAAGCTTCCTCTACACTGTCGCCCCATCAAACACTCCAAGGGACAGGGGGTTAGATACAGGGTAAAGCTCCCTCTACACTGTCGCCCCATCAAACACTCCCTGGGACAGGGGGTTAGATACAGGGTAAAGCTCCCTCTACACTGTCCCCCCCATCAAACACTCCCAGGGACAGGGGGTTAGATACAGGGTAAAGCTCCCTCTACACTGTCGCCCCATCAAACACTCCCTGGGACAGGGGGTTAGATACAGGGTAAAGCTCCCTCTACACTGTCCCCCCCATCAAACAATCCAGGGACAGGGGGTAAGATACAGGGTAAAGCTCCCTCTACACTGTCCCCCATCAAACACTCCCAGGCACAGGGGGTTAGATACAGGGTAAAGCTCCCTCTACACTGTCACCCCATCAAACACTCCAAGGGACACGGGGTTAGATACATGGTAAAGCTCCCTCTACACTGTCCCCCATCAAACACTCCCAGGGACAGGGGGTTAGATACAAGGTAAAGCTCCCTCTACACCGTTCCCCATCAAACACTCCCAGGGACAGGGGGTTAGATACAAGGTAAAGCTCCCTCTACACCTTCCCCCATCAAACACTCCAGGGACAGGGGGTTAGATACGGGGTAAAGCTCCCTCTACACTGTCCCCCATCAAACACTCCCAGGGACAGGGCGTTAGACACAGGGTAAAGCTCCCTCTACACTGTCTCGCCATAAAACACTCCCAGGGACAGGGGGTTAGATACAGGGTAAAGCTCCCTCTACACTGTCCCCCATCAAACACTCCCAGGGACAGGGGGTTAGACACAGGGTAAAGCTCCCTCTACACTGTCTCTCCCATCAAACACTCCCAGGGACAGGGGGTTAGATACAGGGTAAAGCTTCCTCTACACTGTCCCCCATCAAACACTCCCAGGGACAGGGGGTTAGATACAAGGTAATGCTCCCTCTACACTGTCCCCCATCAAACACTCCCTGGGACAGGGGGTTAGATACAGGGTAAAGCTCCCTCTACACCGTCCCCCACCCCATCAACACTCCCAGGGACAGGGGGTTAGATACAGGGCAAAGCTCCCTCTACACCGTCCCCCCCCCCATCAAACACTCCCAGCGACAGGGGGTTAGATACAGGGTAAAGCTCCCTCTACACTGTCCCCCATCAAACACTCCAGGGACAGGGGGTTAGATACAGGGTAAAGCTCCCACTACACTGTCCCCACCATCAAACACTCCCAGGGACAGGGGGTTAGATACAGGGTAAAGCTCCTTCTACACTGTCCCCCATCAAACACTCCCAGGGACAGGGGGTTAGATACAGGGTAAAGCTCCCTCTACACTGTCCCCCATCAAACACTCCCAGGGACAGGGGGTTAGATACAGGGTAAAGCTCCCTCTACACTGTCCACCATCAAACACTCCCAGGGACAGGGGGTTAGATACAGGGTAAAGCTCCCTCTACACTGTCCCCCATCAAACACTCCCAGGGACAGGGGGTTAGATACAGGGTAAAGCTCCCTCTACACTGTCCCCCCATCAAACACACCCAGGGACAGGGGGTTAGATACAGGGTAAAGCTCCCTCTACACTGTCCCCCCCATCAAACACTCCCAGGGACAGGGGGTTAGATACAGGGTAAAGCTCCCTCTACACTGTCCCCCATCAAACACTCCAGGGACAGGGGGTTAGATACAGGGTAAAGCTCCCTCTACACTGTCCCCCCCATCAAACACTCCCAGGGACAGGGGGTTAGATACAGGGTAAAGCTTCCTCTACACTGTCCCCCATCAAACACTCCCAGGGACAGGGGGTTAGATACAGGGTAAAGCTTCCTCTACACTGTCGCCCCATCAAACACTCCAAGGGACAGGGGGTTAGATACAGGGTAAAGCTCCCTCTACACTGTCGCCCCATCAAACACTCCCTGGGACAGGGGGTTAGATACAGGGTAAAGCTCCCTCTACACTGTCCCCCCCATCAAACACTCCCAGGGACAGGGGGTTAGATACAGGGTAAAGCTCCCTCTACACCGTCCCCCATCAAACAATCCAGGGACAGGGGGTAAGATACAGGGTAAAGCTCCCTCTACACTGTCCCCCATCAAACACTCCCAGGGACAGGGGGTTAGATACAGGGTAAAGCTCCCTCTACACTGTCACCCCATCAAACACTCCAAGGGACACGGGGTTAGATACATGGTAAAGCTCCCTCTGCACTGTCCCCCATCAAACACTCCCAGGGACAGGGGGTTAGATACAAGGTAAAGCTCCCTCTACACCGTTCCCCATCAAACACTCCCAGGGACAGGGGGTTAGATACAAGGTAAAGCTCCCTCTACACTGTCCCCCATCAAACACTCCCAGGGACACGGGGTTAGATACAGGGTAAAGCTCCCTCTACACTGTCCCCCATCAAACACTCCCAGGGACAGGGGGTTAGACACAGGGTAAAGCTTCCTCTACACTGTCCACCCCATCAAACACTCCCAGGGACAGGGGGTTAGATACAGGGTAAAGCTCCCTCTACACTGTCCCCCCATCAAACACTCCCTGGGACAGGGGGTTAGATACAGGGTAAAGCTCCCTCTACACTGTCCCCCCCAATAAACACTCCCAGCGACAGGGGGTTAGATACAGGGTAAAGCTTCCTCTACACTGTCCCCCATCAAACACTCCCAGGGACAGGGGGTTAGATACAAGGTAAAGCTCCCTCTACACCGTTCCCCATCAAACACTCCCAGGGACAGGGGGTTAGATACAGGGTAAAGCTTCCTCTACACTGTCCCCCATCAAACACTCCCAGGGACAGGGGGTTAGATACAGGGTAAAGCTCCCTCTACACTGTCTCTCCCATCAAACACTCCCAGGGACAGGGGGTTAGATACAAGGTAAAGCTCCCTCTACACCGTTCCCCATCAAACACTCCCAGGACAAGGGGTTAGATACAGGGTAAAGCTCCCTCTACACTGTCCCCCATCAAACACTCCCAGGGACAGGCGGTTAGATACAGGGTAAAGCTCCCTCTACACTGTCCCCCATCAAACACTCCCTGGGACAGGGGGTTAGATACAGGGTAAAGCTCCCGCTACACTGTCCCCCATCAAACACTCCCAGGGACAGGCGGTTAGATACAGGGTAAAGCTCTCTCTACACTGTCCCCCATCAAACACTCCCAGGGACAGGGAGTTAGATACAGGGTAAAGCTCCCTCTACACTGTCCCCCCCATCAAACACTCCCAGGGACAGGGGGTTAGATACAAGGTAAAGCTCCCTCTACACTGTGCCCCATCAAACACTCCCAGGGACAGGGGGTTAGATACAGGGTAAAGCTCTCTCTACACTGTCCCCCATCAAACACTCCCAGGGACAGGGCGTTAGATACAAGGTAATGCTCCCTCTACACCTTCCCCCATCAAACACTCCCAGGGACAGGGGGTTAGATACTGGGTAAAGCTCCCTCTACACCGTTCCCCATCAAACACTCCCAGGACAAGGGGTTAGATGCAGGGTAAAGCTCCCTCTACACTGTCCCCCATCAAACACTCCCTGGGACAGGGGGCTAGACACCGGGTAAAGCTCGCTCTACACTGTCCCCCATCAAACACTCCCAGGGACAGGGGGTTAGATACAGGGTAAAGCTCCCTCTACACTGTCCACCCCATCAATCACTCCCAGGGACAGGGGGTTAGATACAGGGTAAAGCTCCCTCTACACTGTCCACCCCATCAATCACTCCCAGCGACAGGGGGTTAGATACAGGGTAAAGCTCCCTCTACACTGTCCCCCCGATCAAACACTCCCTGGGACAGGGGGCTAGACACAGGGTAAAGCTCCCTCTACACTGTGCCCCCCATCAAACACTCCCAGGACAAGGGGTTAGATACAGGGTAAAGCTTCCTCTACACCTTCCCCCATCAAACACTCCAGGGACAGGGGGTTAGATACAGGGTAAAGCTCCCTCTACACTGTCCCCCATCAAACACTCCCAGGGACAGGGGGTTAGATACAGGGTAAAGCTCCCTCTACACTGTTCCCCCCATCAAACACTCCCAGGGACAGGGGGTTAGATACAAGGTAAAGCTCCCTCTACACTGTCCCCCATCAAACACTCCCAGGGACAGGGGGTTAGATACAGGGTAAAGCTCCCTCTACACTGTCCCCCATCAAACACTCCAGGGACAGGGGGTTAGATACAGGGTAAAGCTCCCTCTACACTGTCCCCACCATCAAACACTCCCAGGGACAGGGGGTTAGATACAGGGTAAAGCTTCCTCTACACTGTCCCCCATCAAACAGTCCCAGGGACAGGGGGTTAGATACAGGGTAAAGCTTCCTCTACACTGTCGCCCCATCAAACACTCCAAGGGACAGGGGGTTAGATACAGGGTAAAGCTCCCTCTACTCTGTCCCCCCCATCAAACACTCCCAGGGACAGGGGGTTAGATACAGGGTAAAGCTCCCTCTACACTGTCCCCCCCATCAAACACTCCCAGGGACAGGGGGTTAGATACAGGGTAAAGCTCCCTCTACTCTGTCCCCCCCATCAAACACTCCCAGGGACAGGGGGTTAGATACAGGGTAAAGCTCCCTCTACACCGTCCCCCATCAAACAATCCAGGGACAGGGGGTAAGATACAGGGTAAAGCTCCCTCTACACTGTCCCCCATCAAACACTCCCAGGGACAGGGGGTTAGATACAGGGTAAAGCTCCCTCTACACTGTCACCCCATCAAACACTCCAAGGGACACAGGGTTAGATACATGGTAAAGCTCCCTCTACACTGTCCCCCATCAAACACTCCCAGGGACAGGGGGTTAGATACAAGGTAAAGCTCCCTCTACACCGTTCCCCATCAAACACTCCCAGGGACAGGGGGTTAGATACAAGGTAAAGCTCCCTCTACACCTTCCCCCATCAAACACTCCAGGGACAGGGGGTTAGATACGGGGTAAAGCTCCCTCTACACTGTCCCCCATCAAACACTCCCAGGGACAGGGCGTTAGACACAGGGTAAAGCTCCCTCTACACTGTCTCGCCATAAAACACTCCCAGGGACAGGGGGTTAGATACAGGGTAAAGCTCCCTCTACACTGTCCCCCATCAAACACTCCCAGGGACACGGGGTTAGATACAGGGTAAAGCTCCCTCTACACTGTCCCCCATCAAACACTCCCAGGGACAGGGGGTTAGACACAGGGTAAAGCTTCCTCTACACTGTCCACCCCATCAAACACTCCCAGGGACAGGGGGTTAGATACAGGGTAAAGCTCCCTCTACACTGTCCCCCCATCAAACACTCCCTGGGACAGGGGGTTAGATACAGGGTAAAGCTCCCTCTACACCTTCCCCCATCAAACACTCCCAGGGACAGGGGGTTAGATACAGGGTAAAGCTCCCTCTACACTGTCCCCCCCAATAAACACTCCCAGCGACAGGGGGTTAGATACAGGGTAAAGCTTCCTCTACACTGTCCCCCATCAAACACTCCCAGGGACAGGGGGTTAGATACAAGGTAAAGCTCCCTCTACACCGTTCCCCATCAAACACTCCCAGGGACAGGGGGTTAGATACAGGGTAAAGCTTCCTCTACACTGTCCCCCATCAAACACTCCCAGGGACAGGGGGTTAGATACAGGGTAAAGCTCCCTCTACACTGTCTCTCCCATCAAACACTCCCAGGGACAGGGGGTTAGATACAAGGTAAAGCTCCCTCTACACCGTTCCCCATCAAACACTCCCAGGACAAGGGGTTAGATACAGGGTAAAGCTCCCTCTACACTGTCCCCCATCAAACACTCCCAGGGACAGGCGGTTAGATACAGGGTAAAGCTCCCTCTACACTGTCCCCCATCAAACACTCCCTGGGACAGGGGGTTAGATACAGGGTAAAGCTCCCTCTACACTGTCCCCCATCAAACACTCCCAGGGACAGGCGGTTAGATACAGGGTAAAGCTCCCTCTACACTGTCCCCCATCAAACACTCCCTGGGACAGGGGGTTAGATACAGGGTAAAGCTCCCTCTACACTGTCCCCCATCAAACACTCCAGGGGACAGGGGGATAGATACAGGGTAAAGCTCCCTCTACACTGTCCCCCATCAAACACTCCCAGGGACAGGGGGTTAGATACAGGGTAAAGCTCTCTCTACACTGTCCCCCATCAAACACTCCCAGGGACAGGGAGTTAGATACAGGGTAAAGCTCCCTCTACACTGTCCCCCCCATCAAACACTCCCAGGGACAGGGGGTTAGATACAAGGTAAAGCTCCCTCTACACTGTGCCCCATCAAACACTCCAGGGACAGGGGGTTAGATACAGGGTAAAGCTCTCTCTACACTGTCCCCCATCAAACACTCCCAGGGACAGGGGGTTAGATACAGGGTAAAGCTCCCTCTACACTGTCCCCCATCAAACACTCCCAGGGACAGGGGGTTAGATACAGGGTAAAGCTCCCTCTACACTGTCGCCCCATCAAACACTCCCAGGGACAGGGGGTTAGATACAGGGTAAAGCTTCCTCTACACTGTCCCCCATCAAACACTCCCAGGGACAGGGGGTTAGATACAGGGTAAAGCTCCCTCTACACTGTCCCCCATCAATCACTCCCAGGGACAGGGGGTTAGATACAGGGTAAAGCTCCCTCTACACTGTCCACCCCATCAATCACTCCCAGCGACAGGGGGTTAGATACAGGGTAAAGCTCCCTCTACACTGTCCCCCCGATCAAACACTCCCTGGGACAGGGGGCTAGACACAGGGTAAAGCTCCCTCTACACTGTGCCCCCCATCAAACACTCCCAGGACAAGGGGTTAGATACAGGGTAAAGCTTCCTCTACACCTTCCCCCATCAAACACTCCAGGGACAGGGGGTTAGATACAGGGTAAAGCTCCCTCTACACTGTCCCCCATCAAACACTCCCAGGGACAGGGGGTTAGATACAGGGTAAAGCTCCCTCTACACTGTTCCCCCCATCAAACACTCCCAGGGACAGGGGGTTAGATACAAGGTAAAGCTCCCTCTACACTGTCCCCCATCAAACACTCCCAGGGACAGGGGGTTAGATACAGGGTAAAGCTCCCTCTACACTGTCCCCCATCAAACACTCCAGGGACAGGGGGTTAGATACAGGGTAAAGCTCCCTCTACACTGTCCCCCATCAAACACTCCAGGGACAGGGGGTTAGATACAGGGTAAAGCTCCCTCTACACTGTCCCCACCATCAAACACTCCCAGGGACAGGGGGTTAGATACAGGGTAAAGCTCCCTCTACACTGTCCCCCATCAAACACTCCCAGGGACAGGGGGTTAGATACAGGGTAAAGCTCCCTCTACACTGTCCCCCATCAAACACTCCCAGGGACAGGGGGTTAGATACAGGGTAAAGCTCCCTCTACACTGTCCCCACCATCAAACACTCCCAGGGACAGGGGGTTAGATACAGGGTAAAGCTCCCTCTACACTGTCCCCCATCAAACACTCCCAGGGACAAGGGGGTTAGATACAGGGTAAAGCTCCCTCTACACTGTCCCCCCATCAAACACACCCTGCGACAGGGGGTTTGATACAGGGTAAAGCTCCCTCTACACCTTCCCCCATCAAACACTCCCAGGGACAGGGGGTTAGATACAGGGTAAAGCTTCCTCTACACTGTCCCCCCATCAAACACTCCCAGGGACAGGGGGTTAGATACAGGGTAAAGCTTCCTCTACACTGTCCACCCCATCAAACACTCCCAGGGACAGGGGGTTAGATACAGGGTAAAGCTCCCTCTACACTGTCCCCCATCAAACACTCCCAGGGACAGGGGGTTAGATACAGGGTAAAGCTCCCTCTACACTGTCCCCCCATCAAACACTCCCAGGGACAGGGGGTTAGATACAGGGTAAAGCTCCCTCTACACTGTTCCCCCATCAAACACTCCCAGGGACAGGGGGTTAGATACAGGGTAAAGCTTCCTCTACACTGTCGCCCCATCAAACACTCCAAGGGACAGGGGGTTAGATACAGGGTAAAGCTCCCTCTACACTGTCGCCCCATCAAACACTCCCTGGGACAGGGGGTTAGATACAGGGTAAAGCTCCCTCTACACTGTCCCCCCCATCAAACACTCCCAGGGACAGGGGGTTAGATACAGGGTAAAGCTCCCTCTACACCGTCCCCCATCAAACAATCCAGGGACAGGGGGTAAGATACAGGGTAAAGCTCCCTCTACACTGTCCCCCATCAAACACTCCCAGGGACAGGGGGTTAGATACAGGGTAAAGCTCCCTCTACACTGTCACCCCATCAAACACTCCAAGGGACACGGGGTTAGATACATGGTAAAGCTCCCTCTACACTGTCCCTCATCAAACACTCCCAGGGACAGGGGATTAGATACAAGGTAAAGCTTCCTCTACACCGTCCCCCCCACCATCAACACTCCCAGGGACAGGGGGTTAGATACAGGGTAAAGCTCCCTCTACACCGTCCCCCATCAAACACTCCCAGGGACAGGGGGTTAGATACGGGGTAAAGCTCCCTCTACACTGTCGCCCCAACAAACACTCCCAGGCACAGGGGGTTAGATACAGGGTAAAGCTCCCTCTACACTGTCGCCCCATCAAACACTCCCAGGGACAGGGGGTTAGATACAGGGTAAAGCTCCCTCTACACTGTTGCCCCATCAAACACTCCCAGGGACAAGGGGTTAGATACAGTGTAAAGCTTCCTCTACACTGTCCACCATCAAACACTCCCAGGGACAGGGGGTTAGACACAGGGTAAAGCTCCCTCTACACTGTCCCCCCATCAAACACTCCCAGGCACAGGGGGTTAGATACAGGGTAAAGCTTCCTCTACACTGTCCCCCATCAAACACTCCCTGGGACAGGGGGTTAGATACAGGGTAAAGCTCCCTCTACACCGTTCCCCATCAAACACTCCCAGGACAAGGGGTTATATACAGGGTAAAGCTCCCTCTACACTGTCCCCCATCAAACACTCCCAGGGACAGGCGGTTAGATACAGGGTAAAGCTCCCTCTACACTGTCCCCCCCATCAAACACTCCCAGCGACAGGGGGTTAGATACAGGGTAAAGCTCCCTCTACACTGTCCCCCACATCAAACACTCCCACGGACAGGGGGTTAGATACAGGGTAAAGCTCCCTCTACACCTTCCCCCATCAAACACTCCCAGGGACAGGGGGTTAGATACAGGGTAAAGCTTCCTCTACACTGTCCCCCCCAATAAACACTCCCAGCGACAGGGGGTTAGATACAGGGTAAAGCTTCCTCTACACTGTCCCCCATCAAACACTCCCAGGGACAGGGGGTTAGATACAAGGTAAAGCTCCCTCTACACCGTTCCCCATCAAACACTCCCAGGGACAGGGGGTTAGATACAAGGTAAAGCTCCCTCTACACCTTCCCCCATCAAACACTCCAGGGACAGGGGGTTAGATACGGGGTAAAGCTCCCTCTACACTGTCCCCCATCAAACACTCCCAGGGACAGGGGGTTAGATACAGGGTAAAGCTCCCTCTACACTGTCCCCCCATCAAACACTCCCTGCGACAGGGGGTTAGATACAGGGTAAAGCTCCCTCTACACCTTCCCCCATCAAACACTCCCAGGGACAGGGGGTTAGATACAGGGTAAAGCTTCCTCTACACTGTCCCCCATCAAACACTCCAGGGACAGGGGGTTAGATACAGGGTAAAGCTCCCTCTACACTGTCCCCCCCATCAAACACTCCCAGGGACAGGGGGTTAGATACAGGGTAAAGCTCCCTCTACACTGTCCCCCCCATCAAACACTCCCAGGGACAGGGGGTTAGATACAGGGTAAAGCTTCCTCTGCACTGTCCCCCATCAAACACTCCCAGGGACAGGGGGTTAGATACAAGGTAAAGCTCCCTCTACACTGTCCCCCATCAAACACTCCCAGGGACAGGGGGTTAGATACAGGGTAAAGCTCCCTCTACACCTTCCCCCATCAAACACTCCCAGGGACAGGGGGTTAGATACAGGGTAAAGCTCCCTCTACACCATTCCCCATCAAACACTCCCAGGGACACGGGGTTAGATACAGGGTAAAGCTCCCTCTACACTGTCCCCCATCAAACACTCCCAGGGACAGGGGGTTAGACACAGGGTAAAGCTCCCTCTACACTGTCTCTCCCATCAAACACTCCCAGGGACAGGGGGTTAGATACAGGGTAAAGCTCCCTCTACACCATTCCCCATCAAACACTCCCAGGGACAGGGGGTTAGATACAGGGTAAAGCTCCCTCTACACCGTCCCCCCCCCATCAAACACTCCCAGGGACAGGGGGTTAGATACAGGGTAAAGCTCCCTCTACACCGTCCCCCATCAAACACTCCCAGGGACAGGGGATTAGACACAGGGTAAAGCTTCCTCTACACTGTCCCCCCATCAAACACACCCTGCGACAGGGGGTTTGATACAGGGTAAAGCTCCCTCTACACCGTTCCACATCAAACACTCCCAGGACAAGGGGTTAGACACAGGGTAAAGCTCCCTCTACACTGTTCCCCATCAAACACTCCCAGGACAAGGGGATAGACACAGGGTAAAGCTTCCTCTACACTGTCCACCCCATCAAACACTCCCAGGGACAGGGGGTTAGATACAGGGTAAAGCTCCCTCTACACTGTCCCCCCATCAAACACACCCTGCGACAGGGGGTTTGATACAGGGTAAAGCTTCCTCTACACTGTCCCCACCATCAAACACTCCCAGGGACAGGGGGTTAGATACAGGGTAAAGCTTCCTCTACACTCTCGCCCCATCAAACACTCCAAGGGACAGGGGGTTAGATACAGGGTAAAGCTCCCTCTACACTGTCCCCCCCATCAAACACTCCCAGGGACAGGGGGTTAGATACAGGGTAAAGCTCCCTCTACACCGTCCCCCATCAAACACTCCAGGGACAGGGGGTAAGATACAGGGTAAAGCTCCCTCTACACTGTCCCCCATCAAACACTCCAGGGACAGGGGATTAGATACAGGGTAAAGCTCACTCTACACCGTCCCCCATCAAACACTCCCAGGGACAGGGGGTTAGATACAGGGTAAAGCTTCCTCTACACCGTCCCCCATCAAACACTCCCAGGGACAGGGGGTTAGATACAAGGTAAGGCTCCCTCTACACTGTCCCCCATCAAACACTCCCAGGGACAGGGGGTTAGATACAGGGTAAAGCTCCCTCTACACTGTCGCTCCATCAAACACTCCCAGGGACAGGGGGTTAGATACAGGGTAAAGCTCCCTCTACACTGTCCCCCATCAAACACTCCCTGGGACAGGGGGTTAGATACAGGGTAAAGCTCCCTCTACACTGTCCCCCATCAAACACTCCCAGGGACAGGGGGTTAGATACAGGGTAAAGCTCCCTCTACACTGTCCCCCATCAAACACTCCCAGCGACAGGGGGTTAGATACAGGGTAAAGCTCCCTCTACACCGTCCCCCCCCCCATCAACACTCCCAGGGACAGGGGGTTAGATACAGGGTAAAGCTCCCTCTACACCGTCCCCCCCCCCATCAAACACTCCCAGCGACAGGGGGTTAGATACAGGGTAAAGCTCCCTCTACACCGTCCCCCATCAAACACTCCAGGGACAGGGGGTTAGACACAGGGTAAAGCTTCCTCTACACTGTCGCCCCAGCAAACACTCCCAGGCACAGGGGGTTAGATACAGGGTAAAGCTCCCTCTACACTGTCCCCCATCAAACACTCCCAGGGACAGGCGGTTAGACACAGGGTAAAGCTCCCTCTACACTGTCCCCCCCATTCAACACTCCCAGGGACAGGGGGTTAGATACAGGGTAAAGCTCCCTCTACACTGTCCCCACCATCAAACACTCCCAGGGACAGGGGGTTAGATACAGGGTAAAGCTCCCTCTACACTGTCCCCCATCAAACACTCCCACGGACAGGGGATTAGATACAGGGTAAAGCTTCCTCTACACCGTTCCACATCAAACACTCCCAGGACAAGGGGTTAGACACAGGGTAAAGCTCCCTCAACACTGTCCACCATCAAACACTCCCAGGGACAGGGGATTAGACACAGGGTAAAGCTTCCTCTACACTGTCCACCCTATCAAACACTCCCAGGGACAGGGGTTTAGATACAGGGTAAAGCTCCCTCTACACTGTCCCCCCATCAAACACACCCTGCGACAGGGGGTTTGATACAGGGTAAAGCTCCCTCTACACCTTCCCCCATCAAACACTCCCAGGGACAGGGGGTTAGATACAGGGTAAAGCTCCCTCTACACCGTTCCACATCAAACACTCCCAGGGACAAGGGGTTAGACACAGGGTAAAGCTCCCTCTACACCTTCCCCCATCAAACACTCCCAGGGACAGGGGGTTAGATACAGGGTAAAGCTCCCTCTACACTGTCCCCACCATCAAACACTCCCAGGGACAGGGGGTTAGATACAGGGTAAAGCTCCCTCTACACTGTCCCCCATCAAACACTCCCAGGGACAGGGGATTAGACACAGGGTAAAGCTTCCTCTACACTGTCCACCCCATCAAACACTCCCAGGGACAGGGGGTTAGATACAGGGTAAAGCTCCCTCTACACTGTCCCCCATCAAACACTCCCAGGGACAGGGGATTAGACACAGGGTAAAGCTCCCTCTACACTGTCCCCCATCAAACACTCCCAGGGACAGGGGGTTAGATACAGGGTAAAGCTTCCTCTACACTGTCCACCCCATCAAACACTCCCAGGGACAGGGGGTTAGATACAGGGTAAAGCTCCCTCTACACGGTCCCCCCATCAAACACACCCTGCGACAGGGGGTTTGATACAGGGTAAAGCTCCCTCTACACCTTCCCCCATCAAACACTCCCAGGGACAGGGGGTTAGATACAGGGTAAAGCTCCCTCTACACTGTCCCCCATCAAACACTCCAGGGACAGGGGGTTAGATACAGGGTAAAGCTCCCTCTACACTGTCCCCCCCATCAAACACTCCCAGGGACAGGGGGTCAGATACAGGGTAAAGCTCCCTCTACACTGTCCCCCATCAAACACTCCCAGGGACAGGGGGTTAGATACAGGGTAAAGCTTCCTCTACACTGTCGCCCCATCAAACACTCCAAGGGACAGGGGGTTAGATACAGGGTAAAGCTCCCTCTACACTGTCCCCCCCATCAAACACTCCCAGGGACAGGGGGTTAGATACAGGGTAAAGCTCCCTCTACACCGTCCCCCATCAAACACTCCAGGGACAGGGGGTAAGATACAGGGTAAAGCTCCCTCTACACTGTCCCCCATCAAACACTCCCAGGGACAGGGGGTTAGATACAGGGTAAAGCTCCCTCTACACCGTCCCCCATCAAACACTCCAGGGACAGGGGGTAAGATACAGGGTAAAGCTCCCTCTACACTGTCGCCCCATCAAACACTCCCAGGGACAGGGAGTTAGATACAGGGTAAAGCTCCCTCTACACTGTCCCCCATCAAACACTCCCAGGGACAGGCGGTTAGATACAGGGTAAAGCTCCCTCTACACTGTCCCCCCATCAAACACACCCTGCGACAGGGGGTTTGATACAGGGTAAAGCTCCCTCTACACCTTCCCCCATCAAACACTCCCAGCGACAGGGGGTTAGATACAGGGTAAAGCTCCCTCTACACCGTCCCCCCCCCCCATCAACACTCCCAGGGACAGGGGGTTAGATACAGGGTAAAGCTCCCTCTACACCGTCCCCCCCATCAAACACTCCCAGCGACAGGGGGTTAGATACAGGGTAAAGCTCCCTCTACACTGTCCACCCCATCAAACACTCCCAGGGACAGGGGGTTAGATACAGGGTAAAGCTCCCTCTACACTGTCCCCCATCAAACACTCCCAGGGACAGGGGATTAGACACAGGGTAAAGCTCCCTCTACACTGTCCCCCATCAAACACTCCCAGGGACAGGGCGTTAGATACAGGGTAAAGCTCCCTCTACACTGTCCACCCCATCAAACACTCCCAGGGACAGGGGGTTAGATACAGGGTAAAGCTCCCTCTACACGGTCCCCCCATCAAACACACCCTGCGACAGGGGGTTTGATACAGGGTAAAGCTCCCTCTACACCTTCCCCCATCAAACACTCCCAGGGACAGGGGGTTAGATACAGGGTAAAGCTCCCTCTACACTGTCCCCCATCAAACACTCCAGGGACAGGGGGTTAGATACAGGGTAAAGCTCCCTCTACACTGTCCCCCCCATCAAACACTCCCAGGGACAGGGGGTTAGATACAGGGTAAAGCTCCCTCTACACTGTCCCCCATCAAACACTCCCAGGGACAGGGGGTTAGATACAGGGTAAAGCTTCCTCTACACTGTCGCCCCATCAAACACTCCAAGGGACAGGGGGTTAGATACAGGGTAAAGCTCCCTCTACACTGTCCCCCCCATCAAACACTCCCAGGGACAGGGGGTTAGATACAGGGTAAAGCTCCCTCTACACCGTCCCCCATCAAACACTCCAGGGACAGGGGGTAAGATACAGGGTAAAGCTCCCTCTACACTGTCCCCCATCAAACACTCCCAGGGACAGGGGGTTAGATACAGGGTAAAGCTCCCTCTACACCGTCCCCCATCAAACACTCCAGGGACAGGGGGTAAGATACAGGGTAAAGCTCCCTCTCCACTGTCGCCCCATCAAACACTCCAAGGGACAGGGGGTTAGATACAGGGTAAAGCTCCCTCTACACTGTCCCCCATCAAACACTCCCAGGGACAGGGGGTTAGATACAGGGTAAAGCTCCCTCTACACTGTCCCCCATCAAACACTCCCAGGGACAGGGGGTTAGATACAGGGTAAAGCTCCCTCTACAGTGACCCCATCAAACACTCCCAGGGACAGGGGGTTAGATACAAGGTAAAGCTTCCTCTACACTGTCCCCCATCAAACACTCCAGGGACAGGGGGTTAGATACAGGGTAAAGCTTCCTCTACACCGTCCCCCATCAAACACTCCCAGGGACAGGGGGTTAGATACAGGGTAAAGCTTCCTCTACACTGTCCACCATCAACACTCCCAGGGACAGGGGGTTAGATACAGGGTAAAGCTCCCTCTACACCGTCCCCCATCAAACACTCCAGGGACAGGGGGTAAGATACAGGGTAAAGCTCCCTCTACACTGTCGCCCCATCAAACACTCCCAGGGACAGGGGGTTAGATACAGGGTAAAGCTCCCTCTACACTGTCCCCCATCAAACACTCCCAGGGACAGGGGGTTAGATACAGGGTAAAGCTCCCTCTACACTGTCCCCCATCAAACACTCCCAGGGACAGGGGGTTAGATACAGGGTAAAGCTCCCTCTACAGTGACCCCATCAAACACTCCCAGGGACAGGGGGTTAGATACAAGGTAAAGCTTCCTCTACACCGTCCCCCATCAAACACTCCCAGGGACAGGGGGTTAGATACAGGGTAAAGCTTCCTCTACACTGTCCACCATCAACACTCCCAGGGACAGGGGGTTAGATACAGGGTAAAGCTTCCTCTACACCGTCCCCCATCAAACACTCCCAGGGACAGGGGGTCAGATACAGGGTAAAGCTCCCTCTACACTGTCCACCATCAAACACTCCCAGGGACAGGGGATTAGACCCAGGGTAAAGCTCCCTCTACACTGTCCCCCATCAAACACTCCCAGGGACAGGGGGTCAGATACAGGGTAAAGCTCCCTCTACACTGTCCACCATCAAACACTCCCAGGGACAGGGGGTTAGACTCAGGGTAAAGCTCCCTCTACACTGTCCCCCATCTAACACTCCCAGGGACAGGGGGTTAGATACAGGGTAAAGCTCCCTCTACACCGTTCCCCATCAAACACTCCCAGGACAAGGGGTTATATACAGGGTAAAGCTCCCTCTACACTGTCCCCCATCAAACACTCCCAGGGACAGGGGGTTAGATACAGGGTAAAGCTCCCTCTACACCGTCCCCCCCCATCAAACACTCCCAGGGACAGGCGGTTAGATACAGGGTAAAGCTCCCTCTACACTGTCCCCCATCAAACACTCCCAGGGACAGGGGGTTAGATACAGGGTAAAGCTCCCTCTACACCGTCCCCCATCAAACACTCCCAGCGACAGGGGGTTAGATACAGGGTAAAGCTCCCTCTACACCGTCCCCCCCCGATCAACACTCCCAGGGACAGGGGGTTAGATACAGGGTAAAGCTCCCTCTACACCGTCCCCCATCAAACACTCCAGGGACAGGGGGTTAGACGCAGGGTAAAGCTCCCTCTACACTGTCGCCCCATCAAACACTCCCAGGGACAGGGGATTAGATACAGGGTAAAGCTCCCTCTACACCGTTCCACATCAAACACTCCCAGGACAAGGGGTTAGACACAGGGTAAAGCTCCCTCTACACTGTCCTCCATCAAACACTCCCAGGACAAGGGGATAGGTACAGGGTAAAGCTCCCTCTACACTGTCGCCCCATCAAACACTCCCAGGGACAGGGGATTAGATACAGGGTAAAGCTCCCTCTACACCTTCCCCCATCAAACACTCCCAGGGACAGGTGGTTAGATACAGGGTAAAGCTCCCTCTACACCGTTCCACATCAAACACTCCCAGGGACAAGGGGTTAGACACAGGGTAAAGCTCCCTCTACACCTTCCCCCATCAAACACTCCCAGGGACAGGGGGTTAGATACAGGGTAAAGCTCCCTCTACACTGTCCCCACCATCAAACACTCCCAGGGACAGGGGGTTAGATACAGGGTAAAGCTCCCTCTACACTGTCCCCCATCAAACACTCCCAGGGACAGGGGATTAGACACAGGGTAAAGCTTCCTCTACACTGTCCCCCATGAAACACTCCCAGGGACAGGGGGTTAGATACAGGGTAAAGCTCCCTCTACACCTTCCCCCATCAAACACTCCCAGGGACAGGGGGTTAGATACAGGGTAAAGCTTCCTCTACACTGTCCACCCCATCAAACACTCCCAGGGACAGGGGGTTAGATACAGGGTAAAGCTCCCTCTACACTGTCCCCCATCAAACACTCCCAGGGACAGGGGATTAGACACAGGGTAAAGCTCCCTCTACACTGTCCCCCATCAAACACTCCCAGGGACAGGGGGTTAGATACAGGGTAAAGCTTCCTCTACACTGTCCACCCCATCAAACACTCCCAGGGACAGGGGGTTAGATACAGGGTAAAGCTCCCTCTACACGGTCCCCCCATCAAACACACCCTGCGACAGGGGGTTTGATACAGGGTAAAGCTCCCTCTACACCTTCCCCCATCAAACACTCCCAGGGACAGGGGGTTAGATACAGGGTAAAGCTCCCTCTACACTGTCCCCCATCAAACACTCCAGGGACAGGGGGTTAGATACAGGGTAAAGCTCCCTCTACACTGTCCCCCCCATCAAACACTCCCAGGGACAGGGGGTTAGATACAGGGTAAAGCTCCCTCTACACTGTCCCCCATCAAACACTCCCAGGGACAGGGGGTTAGATACAGGGTAAAGCTTCCTCTACACTGTCGCCCCATCAAACACTCCAAGGGACAGGGGGTTAGATACAGGGTAAAGCTCCCTCTACACTGTCCCCCCCATCAAACACTCCCAGGGACAGGGGGTTAGATACAGGGTAAAGCTCCCTCTACACCGTCCCCCATCAAACACTCCCAGGGACAGGGGGTTAGATACAGGGTAAAGCTCCCTCTACACTGTCCCCCATCAAACACTCCCAGGGACAGGCGGTTAGATACAAGGTAATGCTCCCTCTACACTGTCCCCCATCAAACACTCCCAGGGACAGGGGGTTAGATACAAGGTAAGGCTCCCTCTACAGTGTCCCCCATCAAACACTCCCAGGGACAGGGGGTTAGATACAGGGTAAAGCTCCCTCTACACTGTCCCCCATCAAACACTCCCAAGGACAGGGGGTTAGATACAAGGTAAGGCTCCCTCTACACTGTCCCCCATCAAACACTCCCAAGGACAGGGGGTTAGATACAGGGTAAAGCTCCCTCTACACTGTCGCCCCATCAAACACTCCCAGGGACAGGCGGTTAGATACAGGGTAAAGCTCCCTCGACACTGTCCCCCCCATCAAACACTGCCAGCGACAGGGGGTTAGATACAGGGTAAAGCTCCCTCTACACTGTCCCCCATCAAACACTCCCAGGACAGGTGGTTAGATACAGGGTAAAGCTTCCTCTACACTGTCCCCCCCAATAAACACTCCCAGCGACAGGGGGTAAGATACAGGGCAAAGCTCCCTCTACACTGTCCCCCATCAAACACTCCCAGGGACAGGGGATTAGATACAGGGTAAAGCTCCCTCTACACTGTCCCCCATCAAACACTCCCAGCGACAGGGGGTTAGATACAGGGTAAAGCTCCCTCTACACCGTCCCCCCCCGATCAACACTCCCAGGGACAGGGGGTTAGATACAGGGTAAAGCTCCCTCTACACCGTCCCCCATCAAACACTCCAGGGACAGGGGGTTAGACACAGGGTAAAGCTTCCTCTACACTGTCGCCCCATCAAACACTCCCAGGGACAGGGGATTAGATACAGGGTAAAGCTCCCTCTACACCGTTCCACATCAAACACTCCCAGGACAAGGGGTTAGACACAGGGTAAAGCTTCCTCTACACTGTCCTCCATCAAACACTCCCAGGACAAGGGGATAGGTACAGGGTAAAGCTCCCTCTACACTGTCCCCCATCAAACACTCCCAGGGACAGGGGGTTAGATACAGGGTAAAGCTCCCTCTACACTGTCCCCCATCAAACACTCCCAGGGACAGGGGGTGAGACACAGGGTAAAGCTCCCTCTACACTGTCCCCCATCAAACACTCCCAGGACACGGGGTTAGATACAGGGTAAAGCTCCCTCTACACTGTCCCCACCATCAAACACTCCCAGGGACAGGGGGTTAGATACAGGGTAAAGCTCCCTCTACACCGTCCCCCCCCATCAAACACTCCCAGGGACAGGCGGTTAGATACAGGGTAAAGCTCCCTCTACACTGTCCCCCATCAAACACTCCCTGGGACAGGCGGTTAGATACAGGGTAAAGCTCCCTCTACACTGTCCCCCATCAAACACTCCCAGGGACAGGGGGTTAGATACAGGGTAAAGCTCCCTCTACACTGTCCCCCATCAAACACTCCCAGGGACAGGGAGTTAGATACAGGGTAAAGCTCCCTCTACACTGTCCCCCATCAAACACTCCCAGGGACAGGGGGTTAGATACAGGGTAAAGCTCCCTCTACACCGTTCCACATCAAACACTCCCAGGGACAGGCGGTGAGATACAAGGTAATGCTCCCTCTACACTGTCCCCCATCAAACACTCCCAGCGACAGGGGGTTAGATACAGGGTAAAGCTCCCTCTACACTGTCCCCCATCAAACACTCCCAGGGACAGGGGGTTAGATACAGGGTAAAGCTCCCTCTACACTGTCCCCCATCAAACACTCCCAGGGACACGTGGTTAGATACAGGGTAAAGCTCCCTCTACACTGTCCCCCATCAAACACTCCCAGGGACAGGGGGTTAGACACAGGGTAAAGCTCCCTCTACACTGTCCCCCATCAAACACTGCCAGGGACAGGGGGTTAGATACAGGGTAAAGCTCCCTCTACACCGTTCCCCATCAAACACTCGCAGGACAAGTGGTTAGATACAGGGTAAAGCTCCCTCTACACTGTCCCCCATCAAACACTCCGAGGGACAGGGGGTTAGATACAGGGTAAAGCTTCCTCTACACCGTCCTCCATCAAACACTCCCAGGGACAGGGGGTTAGATACAGGGTAAAGCTTCCTCTACACTGTCCCCCATCAAACACTCCCAGGGACAGGCGGTTAGATACAAGGTAATGCTCCCTCTACACTGTCCCCCATCAAACACTCCCAGGGACAGGGGGTTAGATACAAGGTAAGGCTCCCTCTACACTGTCCCCCATCAAACACTCCCAGGGACAGGGGGTTAGATACAGGGTAAAGCTTCCTCTACACTGTCCCCCATCAAACACTCCCAAGGACAGGGGGTTAGATACAAGGTAAGGCTCCCTCTACACTGTCCCCCATCAAACACTCCCAAGGACAGGGGGTTAGATACAGGGTAAAGCTCCCTCTACACTGTCGCCCCATCAAACACTCCCAGGGACAGGCGGTTAGATACAGGGTAAAGCTCCCTCTACACCGTCCCCCCCCATCAAACACTCCCAGGGACAGGCGGTTAGATACAGGGTAAAGCTCCCTCTACACTGTCCCCCATCAAACACTCCCAGGGACAGGGGGTTAGATACAGGGTAAAGCTCCCTCTACACTGTCCCCCATCAAACACTCCCAGGGACAGGCGGTTAGATACAGGGTAAAGCTCTCTCTACACTGTCCCCCATCAAACACTCCCAGGGACAGGCGGTTAGATACAGGGTAAAGCTCCCTCTACACTGTCCCCCCCATCAAACACTCCCAGCGACAGGGGGTTAGATACAGGGTAAAGCTCCCTCTACACTGTCCACCATCAAACACTCCCAGGACAGGTGGTTAGATACAGGGTAAAGCTTCCTCTACACTGTCCCCCCCAATAAACACTCCCAGCGACAGGGGGTAAGATACAGGGTAAAGCTCCCTCTACACTGTCCCCCATCAAACACTCCCAGGGACAGGGGATTAGATACAGGGTAAAGCTCCCTCTACACCGTCCCCCCCCGATCAACACTCCCAGGGACAGGGGGTTAGATACAGGGTAAAGCTCCCTCTACACCGTCCCCCATCAAACACTCCAGGGACAGGGGGTTAGACACAGGGTAAAGCTCCCTCTACACTGTCGCCCCATCAAACACTCCCAGGGACAGGGGATTAGATACAGGGTAAAGCTCCCTCTACACCGTTCCACATCAAACACTCCCAGGACAAGGGGTTAGATACAGGGTATAGCTCCCTCTACACCTTCCCCCATCAAACACTCCCAGGACAAGGGGATAGGTACAGGGTAAAGCTCCCTCTACACTGTCCCCCATCAAACACTCCCAGGGACAGGGGGTTAGATACAGGGTAAAGCTCCCTCTACACTGTCCCCACCATCAAACACTCCCTGGGACAGGGGGTTAGATACAGGGTAAAGCTCCCTCTACACTGTCCCCCATCAAACACTCCCAGGGACAGGGGGTGAGACACAGGGTAAAGCTCCCTCTACACTGTCCCCCCATCAAACACACCCTGCGACAGGGGGTTTGATACAGGGTAAAGCTCCCTCTTCACCGTTCCACATCAAACACTCCCAGGACACGGGGTTAGATACAAGGTAAAGCTCCCTCTACACTGTCCCCACCATCAAACACTCCCAGGGACAGGGGGTTAGATACAGGGTAAAGCTCCCTCTACACCGTCCCCCCCCATCAAACACTCCCAGGGACAGGCGGTTAGATACAGGGTAAAGCTCCCTCTACACTGTCCCCCATCAAACACTCCCAGGGACAGGCGCTTAGATACAGGGTAAAGCTCCCTCTACACTGTCCCCCATCAAACACTCCCAGGGACAGGGGGTTAGATACAGGGTAAAGCTCCCTCTACACTGTCCCCCATCAAACACTCCCAGGGACAGGGGGTTAGATACAGGGTAAAGCTCCCTCTACACTGTCCCCCATCAAACACTCCCAGGGACAGGGGGTTAGATACAGGGTAAAGCTCCCTCTACACCGTTCCACATCAAACACTCCCAGGGACAGGCGGTGAGATACAAGGTAATGCTCCCTCTACACTGTCCCCCATCAAACACTCCCAGCGACAGGGGGTTAGATACAGGGTAAAGCTCCCTCTACACTGTCCCCCATCAAACACTCCCAGGGACAGGGGGTTAGATACAGGGTAAAGCTCCCTCTACACTGTCCCCCATCAAACACTCCCAGGGACACGTGGTTAGATACAGGGTAAAGCTCCCTCTACACTGTCCCCCATCAAACACTCCCAGGGACAGGGGGTTAGACACAGGGTAAAGCTTCCTCTATACTGTCCCCCATCAAACACTGCCAGGGACAGGGGGTTAGATACAGGGTAAAGCTCCCTCTACACCGTTCCCCATCAAACACTCGCAGGACAAGTGGTTAGATACAGGGTAAAGCTCCCTCTACACTGTCCCCCATCAAACACTCCCAGGGACAGGGGGTTAGATACAGGGTAAAGCTCCCTCTACACTGTCCCCCATCAAACACTCCCAGGGACAGGGGGTTAGATACAGGGTAATGCTCCCTCTACACTGTCCCCCATCAAACACTCCCTGGGACAGGGGGTTAGATACAGGTTAAAGCTTCCTCTACACCGTCCCCCATCAAACACTCCGAGGGACAGGGGGTTAGATAGAAGGTAAGGCTCCCTCTACACTGTCCCCCATCAAACACTGCCAGGGACAGGGGGTTAGATACAGGGTAAAGCTCCCTCTACACTGTCCCCCATCAAACACTCCGAGGGACAGGGGGTTAGATACAGGGTAAAGCTTCCTCTACACCGTCCTCCATCAAACACTCCCAGGGACAGGGGGTTAGATACAGGGTAAAGCTCCATCTACACTGTCGCCCCATCAAACACTCCCAGGGACAGGCGGTTAGATACAGGGTAAAGCTCCCTCTACACTGTCCCCCATCAAACACTCCGAGGGACAGGGGGTTAGATACAGGGTAAAGCTTCCTCTACACTGTCCCCCCCCATCAAACACTCCCAGGGACAGGGGGTTAGATAGAAGGTAAAGCTTCCTCTACACTGTCCCCCATCAAACACTCCCAGGGACAGGGGGTTAGATACAGGGTAAAGCTCCCTCTACACTGTCCCCCATCAAACACTCCCAGGGACAGGCGGTTAGATACAAGGTAATGCTCCCTCTACACTGTCCCCCATCAAACACTCCCAGGGACAGGGGGTTAGATACAGGGTAAAGCTCCCTCTACACTGTCCCCCATCAAACACTCCCAGGGACAGGGGGTTAGATACAAGGTAAGGCTCCCTCTACACTGTCCCCCATCAAACACTCCCAAGGACAGGGGGTTAGATACAGGGTAAAGCTCCCTCTACACTGTCGCCCCATCAAACACTTCAGGGACAGGCGGTTAGATACAGGGTAAAGCTCCCTCTACACCGTCCCCCCCCATCAAACACTCCCAGGGACAGGCGGTTAGATACAGAGTAAAGCTCCCTCTACACTGTCCCCCATCAAACACTCCCAGGGACAGGGGGTTAGATACAGGGTAAAGCTTCCTCTACACTGTCCGCCCCATTAAACACTCCCAGGACAAGGGGTTAGATACAGGGTAAAGCTCCCTCTACACCTTCCCCCATCAAACACTCCCTGGGACAGGGGGTTAGATACAGGGTAAAGCTTCCTCTACACTGTCCCCCATCAAACACTCCCAGGGACAGGGGGTTAGATACAGGGTAAAGCTCCCTCTACACTGTCCCCACCATCAAACACTCCCAGGCACAGGGGGTTAGATACAGGGTAA